>NW_007076291.1:14636-135290 GCF_000164805.1 Carlito syrichta
TTTTTTTTAAGGTAGTTTTCTTATGGCATAGTCAATATCCTGGGTTGTTATTAGTCTATATAGGGTCTCAGTTTCTTCTTGTTTCAACCTGGGGAGGTTATGTGATTTAAGAAAGTCCTGCATTTCATTTAGGTTTCGAGTTTGTTTCCATACTCGTGTACATAGTTCTGGAAGTTCTGGTAATCTTTTGTATTTCTGTGGGGTCAGTTGTGACTTGATCTTTTGCATTTCTGATTGTGTTTATTTGAGCTTTTTCTCTCTTTTTCTCGGTCAGTTTAGCTAGGGGTTCATCAGTCTTGTTTATCTTTTCAAAACACCAGGTTTTGGTTTCATTGGTTTTTTTGTATTATTCTTTTGTCTTCTATGTCTTGAATCTGGGCTTTTATTTTGGTGATCTGGATTCTTCTGCTGAAGTTAGGGTTTTGGTGGTCTTGCTTTTCCAGCTTCCTTAGGTGATTTGTTAGCCTGTTAACCTGTGATCTTTTCATTTTCTTCATGTGTGTTTGTAGAGATATGAATTCCTTCTTAGTACTGCTTTCATGGTATTCCAGAGATTTTTGTAAGATGTTTCTTTGCTTTCATTTGTTTCCAGGTATCTTTTCATATCTGTTTTGATTTCTGTGTTGGTCCAGTTGTTTAACATCATGCTGTTTAGTTCCATGTTTTTGTAAGTTTTGGGAGAACTTTATTGGTGTTCATATTTATTTTTATTCCACTGTGATCTTGGCACATGAAGGTGCATTGCAGAATTTCGGTCTTACGGACTTTGTTTATGCTTGATTTATGGCCGAGGATGTGGTTGATCTTAAAGTACGTTCCAAGTGGTGATGAGTGGAATGTATATTCTGTGGTTGTTGAGTGGAGTGTTTTGTAGGTATCAGTTAAGTCCATTTGGTCAAGTGTTACATTGAGGCTCCAGTTAAGTCCATTTGGTCAAGTGTTACATTGAGGCTCCAGATCTCCTTGTTGATTTTTTATCTTGATGATCTGTCTAGGGTTGTTAGTGGGGTGTTTAAGTCCCCAGCTATGATAGTTAGTGTTAGAGTCAATATCCTTTTTAAATTTACTTAGAACCTGCTTTATGAAAGTTGGTGATCCTGTGTTGGGTGCATATATGTTTATGGTGGATATTTCTTCTTGATGGATCGAACCTTTTATCATTATTAGTAACCTTACATATCTTTTTAAATTTTTGGAAGCTTAAAGGGTATTTTGTCTGATATTAAGTTTGCAACTCCTGCTTTCTTTTGTGTTTTGTTCTCCTGAAATTTTGTTTCCCATCCTCTTATTTTGAGACTGTGAGTCCTTTTTGCTGAGAGGTGTCTCTTAGAGACAATATATTGTTGCCTCATGATATTTTATCCATTTTGCCATTCTATATCTTTTCAGTGGTTCATTTGTCCATTCACATTCAGGCTAATTATAGAGATATGAGAGTTTATCCCTGTCATGAAGTTCTTATAGAGTTTGTTGTTGCTGCTGCTGTTTGTTTGTTGTCTGTCTTTTGATTTTGGGGTTGATTCATGTATGTTTTCAATCTTTTCTGCATTCTTGGGAAGGACTTTGATGTTCTTTCTTTCCTTTCTTCTGTGTTTAATACTTTCTTAAGTTTTTCTTATAGAGCTGGTCTGGAGGCAGCGTAAGTTCTTAGGGATTGAATGGGAAGAATTTTAATTCTCCGTCACTGATGAAACTTAGCTTAGCCAGGTAGGTAATTCTTGGTTGAAATTGTTTATCTTTGAGTACTCTGAAGATTGGACTTCAAGTTCTGCTGGCCTCAAGTCCTTCTGTAGATAAGTCTGCTGCTATTCTAATTGGTTTTCCCTGGTAGGTAGTCTGACCTTTCTCTCTTGCTGCCTTTAGTAATTTTTCTTTTATACATACTTTGTGTAGATGAATTACTATGTGTCTAGGAGTTGGTCTTCTCATTTGTTGTCTTACAGAGGTTCTCTGAATCTGTGTTTAAATGGTTGCATCACTGAGATGAGGAAAGTTTTCTTGGATAATTTCATAGAATGTTTGTTCCAGGGTGGTCTCTGTCTCTCTGTCTGCCTCAGGGATTCTAATTAA
Organism: Carlito syrichta; assembly: GCF_000164805.1. NCBI lineage: Eukaryota > Metazoa > Chordata > Mammalia > Primates > Tarsiidae > Carlito > Carlito syrichta. The sequence continues at coordinate 16,707 of NW_007076291.1, forward strand.
TCTTAGATTCGGCCTCTTGAAATAATCACTCCTCTCTTGGAGGCCTTGTTCTGTCTTTTAAAGCTTCTTTTCTATGTTTTTAACAGTTTGGGTTCCATATTTTTGTCTTCAAGCTCTGAGATTTTTTCTTCTGTTTGGTTAATTCTGCTTTCCATGCTTATCAGTTTGTTGTGTATTTCATTCATTGTATTATTTATTGTTGTTAACTTGGTTATCAACTCCATTCTTTTCTCTTATCTCTCTTCATTTCTATTTAGTCTCACTATTAATATCTTAATATCTGGGTTTGTGTTTTGGACCAGTCATTCTGGAGGCTCTTCAGTGTTTGAGTTCCGAAGTCTGTTTACTCAGTTGCTATTCTCCCAGGGGTCTGTGTGAGACTCATATTCTTCCATTGGCTTTTCTTCATTTGTGTTTGTTTTCCTTCCTCTTTTTTTAACCTCTTCTTTAATTCTGTTGTTTAGTTTAGTTATATTTCTGTTTGCTCAATCTCCTATTCTTCCTTTTGTAGATCCTCTGGGTTTGTTCAATTCTGAAGCTGGATTGGAGGTGAGGGTCTATGCTTTTTGCAGTTTTGAGAGTTAATTAATGTGGAAACTGTGATTCAGAAGTTATCTGCAGATCCCAGTATCTGCTGCCAGGTGTGTGGGCCCTCTTGAACCCACTTCCCACTGCTGTACAGTCTGGCCATGCAGTAGGGGTGTCTATTTGCCCCTTGAAAGAAAAATGAGATGAGAAAAGAATGGCAAAAGGAAAGAGGAAGATGAAAGGGAGGTGGAGACAGAGAAGAAGAAGAGGGAAAACAGACAGGCATAACTAACAAATAAACAGAGAGACAAACAAAGACAGAAAAAAACAAAAAATACAAAAACATATAGACAGTTATACAAACAAGAAAACAAAAACCCCCCGTTGGTGTACTCTCCCTCAAAAATACCCATACATAAACAGAAAATCTGAAAAAAATCCATTAAAATAACAGAAACAAACCAAGTATAAAAACGTAAACAAAAACAGAAAGAGAAAAGAGAAAAAAAGATAAAACAAAACAACAAAAAAGAAGAAATAAAAAACTCTCTCTGTGGCCCTTTCTGTGACTCCAGGTTCCTTTCAGGCCTCTAACAGCTCTGATCTCCAACCTCTCCCCTCTGTTCTCAGCACAGGCTGATAGGGTTGTTCTCAGTGTGGGTCAGATGCCCCATGGACTACTGTAGGAGGAGAATGGATCAGATCCAGACTCACCCTAATTTCTGCTTCTGCTGTCAAGTCTCTCAATCAGTTCTGACGTGTCTGTGCCACTGTGTGAGAATGAGTCTCACACAGACCCCTGGGAGGATAGCAACTTAAGATTTTGTTTTTGTTTTGTTTTGTTTTTTGAGTTGGTGTCTCACTCTGTCGCCCAGGCTGGAGGGCAGTGGCTGCTCATGGCCACCGCAGCCTCGACCTGCTGGGCTCTGGTGATCCTTCCGCCTCAGCCTTCCAAGTAACTGGAACTACGGCGTGCTCTACCACACCTGGCTAATTTTTTTGAGTTTATTGTAGAGATGAGGTCTTGCCAAGTTGCCCAGGTGGGTCTCGAACCCACGGGCTCAGGCAATCTACTCACCTCAGCCTCCCAAAGGCATGGGATTACAGGCTGAGCCACCGAACAGACTTGGAGAAACAGACACCCCACCTCCACACTGAGATGAGGGAAGTTTTCTTGGATAATTTCATGGAATGTTTGTTCCAGGGCGGTCTCTGTCTCTCTGTCTGCATCAGGGATTCCAATTAATCCTTGGTTGGGGCAATGTAGCTCTCTGCCTGGTCCTAGACTTGAGAATATGGTGCCCACAGGTGTCTTGTTACTGGTGTTGGAGCTTTATTCCATATTTCTACGATCTGCCTCCTCCAGCTTGTGCCTGGTCTGCTACTGCAGGTGACAGCAAGGACTGGGTGCCAGTTGGTGAGGGGCAGCTGTTCTCTGCTACCTCCTCTCAAGAGAACCTCTAGTACAGTAGACGATCCTGTGTGCCTGGGTCTCCAATCTCAGGAGAGCCCTGGGTCTGAGTCTCCCTCAAATGGACTTTCACTTACCCACTGGCACACACCCACTCACGCAGTTTTTATAGACATTCGCTTTTGTGGAGATTCACTGTCCGACCTATTCTGTCACCATCTTGTCTGGAAGCCCCTCTGCTTTTCTTTTCTTTTCTTTTTTTTTTTTTGAGTTGGAGTCTCACTCTGTCGCCCAGACTGGAGTGCAGTGGCCGCTCCCGGCCACTGCAGCCTCGACCTGCTGGGCTCCAGCGATCCTTCCGCCTCAGCCTTCCGAGTGCTTTGCTTTTCAATGCAGCAGTCCCTTTGGAGTCACCACCCAGATGAATCCTTACTTACCCTTTGCTGTCCCAGGAGTGACAACAGGGCGTGCCGACCAGAGGAACAGGAGATACCTGTAGCTAACTCTCTTGGCAAAGTTTGTTTTCTGGCTTTCCTCCGACCTTGTCGTTTCATGGTGCCAGAGGGTGTTTGTTCATGGTTACCTGGTGTCCGAAAGAAAACAAATAAAGATCTGGGTTGTAAATTGATAGTCCTCCCAGTTATGTGCACCATACATAGAGATATTTTTAAATTTGATGCCGAATGATGAAATGTAATCTTCAAGAAAGAGGTTGAGCTTTAAACAATATCTTATTGCAAGTAACTAATAGTTGTTGTTCCTGTAATGATATGGAGGTCACTTTGCAATTGACTTTTAAAAGTTGTAATGATAGAGACAATAGACTTAGCATTTTTGTGTGTGCTTTCTGTGTGCAAGCACATGATTTACTTATGTATTGTTGTCTTTAATCCTCACAACAGTTGGATGAGATAGGTGCTGTTGGTGTCTTCATTTTATAGGCATAGTAATTTTAAGCTCATTAGTGACAGAACCCAGACATGAAGCCAGGTTTATCTGATTATTAAGTTTGTTAATAATCTGCCCTGGTGAGGATGTCGGGAAATGGATATTCTCGTGTATTGCTGCTAGGAGCAAGATAATTATACTTGTAATTAAAAATGTATGTATCCTTTGAACCAGCAATTCTACTTTTAGAATATTTCCCAAGGAAATAAGTAATGTAACAAATATTTTTATCAAGAGTTCTTCATTATAGTATTTATGATAGAGAAAAGCTGGTAACTAAATGTACAATTAAAGGGAATTGGTTAGGTAAGTTGTGGTATACATGTAGTCATATACTGCCCAGCCATTAAAAATGATATGGAAAGATGTTCACCATATATATTTATACTAACTGAAAAAAAAGTTTCAAACTATTTCAGTTTGCTTGAAGTTATGTTTGTGCATTAATTTAACACATATTCATTGAGCTTCTCCTGGACCCTTTTTTTTTTTTTGAGTTGGAGTCTCACTCTGTCACCCAGACTCCGCTCCCAGCCACCGCAGCCTCGACCTGCTGGGCTCCAGCGATCCTTCCGCCTCAGCCTTCTGAATAGCTGGAACTACAGGCGCGCGCTACCACGCCCAGCTGATTTTTGATTTATTGTAGAGATGAGGTCTTGCCAAGTTGCCCAGGAGGGTCTTCATCCCGCGGGCTCAGGCAGTCCACTCACCTCAGCCTCCCAAAGGCGTGGGATTACAGGCTGAGCCACTGAGCCCAGCTTCTCCTGGACCCTTGACATAAATGATGAACAAAACAGATCAAGGTTTCTTTTCTCATGGAGCTTTTATTTAGTAAGGGGAAGTAGTAAAAGACAGTAACCAGTTAATTGAATGTTAGGTGTCAAGTGCTGTGGAAAATGAGCAGGGTAAGGGAAATCAGAAGTGAGGGTGGAGGCTGGACAGTTTATAGTATTTTATGTGTTCAGATGAGCCTTATTGAAAAAGTGCCATTTGAGCAAAGACTTACAAGTGATGAAGGGAATTAACCAGTGGGTATCTGGGAAGAGACTAATCTAGGCCGAAAGAACAACTCAAGTAAAGGTGGGACTAGCAAGAAGGTCGATTGCCTGGAGCAGAGTGATGGAGGCAGTGAGGAGGTCAGATTGTGTAGGGGTCTTGCAGGTTGTTTGAAGACTTACTTTGACTCTGAGGCAATGGCAAACTAGTGCAGGCATTGAGCAAAGGAGTGACATGATTGGACTTAAGTTTTAAAAGGATTACACTGGCTGCTGTTTGAAGCGGGAAAAAGAAGCAGGAGAGTGTTCAGGAAAGAGAAATGTAGGTTCTTTAAAGCTTTTGGTAGTGGCTGTGGACATGAACAGAAGTGGTCAGTTTCCTAGGCATACTTCACAAGTAGAACTAGCAGGCTTTCATAACAGATTGGTTGCCCGTTGAGAGTAAAACAGGAGACAAGGATGACGACAGGGACCTGAGTATATAGAAAAATGAAAGTGTTGTCACCTGGGATGTTATGGTGGTTTTATAATATGCCTACATTTTCTTTGATGTTTTTCTCTTAAGGAGAAGAAAATTTCATTCTCTTTGAGCATGGATTGAACTTAGTAACTTATCTCTAGTGACTAAAGATGCTGGTAGAAGTGATGATGTGTGACTTCAACACTATATGGTAAAAGGCAGTGTACCTTCTTTGCTTTTTCTTTTTGGATCACTCACTGGGAAGCCAACTGCCATGTTGTTAGGTTACTCAAACAACCCTGAGGAAAGGCTCATGTTACACAGAACTAAGACCTACTGACAGTGGCCATCAATTGTTAGCAGCAGTAGATAACCAGTACAGAAGGGTAAAGTCACAGGAAGAGCAGGTGTGGTGGTGGGATCAGCTGAGCTTGGGGCATGTTAAGTTTGAGATGCCCACTAGCCATCCAAGTGCAGATGTCAGGTAGGCAATCAGATTTATGTCTAGAATTAGTGAGAGGTCAAGTCTGCAGATATACATTTGGAAGTCATCAGCATGTATATAGTATTTAAAACCCTAAGACAGAATGAGAGTATATGGGAGTGAGTGCATTTGTGTCTGCATGCATGTGTGTGTACTCTAAAATGTTAACAGTGGTAATTCTGGGAAATTTCTAAGTAATTTTTGATTTCAAAAATGTTGTTTATTGATATATTTTCTGATTTTGTTTGCAGTGACCAAATAGTTCTCTATTACTCATTTTTTAAAAGAATTTTTTAAAAAGTGTGTGAAAAGCTCTGGTAGAGATGTTAAGATACAGGTATATACATAGCCTAAGTTCTGCACTCCATAGACCATGGGCATTACTGGAAGGTTTCTTACTGTGGGCATTTTCTCCATGTCAGAAATGAACAAAATAGCTACTGTTCCTATTTCGTATCTAGATAGTAGTTTATAAGTTTAGGTGGAAACATTATGTTATTTTTAAAAATAAACAATTTCTACTTTCTTTTAGTTTGTCTGTTGCCAAAATATAAGTAATTCCCTTTATTTTGCTATTGCAATAGTAATATACATTTATTATTTTCTTTTTTTTCCCACATCTTCCACAGTGTGCCCCAAAGGGGACTCATAATTTTGTTGTCCATCTATATCCTTGTAAATGTTTTCACATTTTGGTATATTTACTTTCCTGTCTTTCTATTTAACTATTAAAAATATTATTGTGATCATACTGTGACTATATAGTTTTTTCCCACTCTTTTTCTTCTTTTACTAAATTTCACAACCTAATTTAATGTTAGTGTAATATATAAAGTGGATGTGCCATAGTTAATTTAGCAATTTGCTGATTGCTGCACATTGTGGTTGCTTTCAGATTTTCAGTATTTATAATGTTTTGTTTCAGTTAACATCCTTTTCTCTATATACCAACTTGCCTGAAATAGAATTACTAGGTGAAAAGAATAAACATATTTAAGACTTGAATACATATGGTACTGCTAAATTAATGTGGTTTTAAAAGATGTCTACAATTTGAAACTACTAGGTTGATCTTTAGGTTGGGAAATTGAGGTTGAAACAATTGTCTGGACATATAAGAGGCACACAAGTACTGTCTAATTTAAGAATGTTCCATTTGAATACTCCTAAGCTGTTGGTGGGGAATGCAAGCTAGTTACACCCACTCCAAGGCAGTTTGGAGGTTTCTCAAAGAACTAAAAATAGACTTGCTGCTCAACTCAGCAATTCCACTCCTGAGTATATACCCAAAGGAGCACAGATCACTTTACCAAAAAGACACCAGCGTGCACATGTTTATCACAGCACGGTTCACAATAGCAAAAACATGGAACCAACCTAGGTGTCCATCCCTGGTGGAATGCATTGGGAAATGTGGTACATATACACCATGGAATACTACATAGCCATAAAAAGAACAAAATCATGTCCTTTGCAGCAACATGGATGCGGCTAGAGACCATCATCCTGAGCAAATCATCACAGAAACAGAAGACAATACCACATGTTCTCCCTAATAAGCAGGAATTAAACACTGTATGCCCCTGCCACAAGAATGGGAACAATAAACACTGAAGCATTCCTAAAGGTGAAAGGAAGAGGGCAGGTAAGGGCTGAAACCTACCCTCTGGGTATCAGGTTCACCACCTGGATAATAGGCTTAATAGAAGCCCAGGCCTCACCATCACACAATATTCCTATGTAGCAAACATGCACATGTACCCCTGGATAAAAAAAAATTGTTTTTAAAAAAAGGTTTTTCCTGTCCTGACATTGCACTAGTATTCTAATGTAAATTTGAGATAAATCCCCAGAGTGTCTAGGAAAAAACTAGTGGTTATTTCATCTTGGTTTTGCAGAACACAGAAATGATTCTTAGTCAGACACAAAATTGAAAATAGAACCTGAATTCAAAATTTCAGGATCTCACTCATAATCTTCAAGCAGTTTGTCTAAATTATGATTTGCCAACTACTGTGAAGATAAATTGACCTCCTGCCCTTCAACTCTCAATTTTTTTGTGTAATCACTAAGTTGACAAAGGTAAGCTTTTCTTGACGATTTAGATTTGTAAGCTTTAAGATCATGAGAACTCAGTCAAAATGTTAAAATTCAACATTTGTGTGCCAGACACTTTTCTAGGTGTTGGGGTACAAATGAGAATAAAAATAAAAATAAATAAAATCCTTTTACCTGTAAAAAAGAATGTTCCCGTTTGCATGCACCATTATTTATACATGTGGTATTTTGTATAATACACCATACAATAGATGATGTGTATAATAACAATTGTATAATACTAAAACAGCCTAGTTGATTCTTCTTACTTAGCTATAATTTCTCTACTTGTAAATAGAAATAATTGTGTCGAGGTGGTTTGATATCCATTGCTTAATAGTGTTTTATTTTATAAGGCATTATTCTTACCTATAGTAGTAATCAAAGCATTTTTCAGAGCTGCCCAGTTCAAGTATGTGACCAAAAACTACAGCAAGACATTAGAGAGAATAGATATGTGTAATGTAAATTGGATTGTGTATTTTAATTCCTCTGGGGTGAGTGTTTAGACTTTATTTCATATTTCTTGACTCTGTTGGAGCTTTCACTATGTTGGGTTGCTGTGTACTTGTCCCTTCCACTAGTCTTTGTCTCCTCTGCCGCATACTCAATCTTATAGCACAGTGTCTAGCTCATAATTGCTGAGAATTATTACTTACTATTATTAGTTCTCATTTCTTGTCAAAGATTGGTGTTTTAAAATCTTATTCAGCTTATTTTCTTCTCGTATGTCATTATGTAGGAAAGGGAAGAAAACTAGTTTTTATTGATTATTATGTGCCATGGTCTGGGCTCTATGCTTCATACATTGTCTCATTCTTCATATTATATATATATAAAACATATGATGTATAGAATAGCTTCCTATACTTTAACATTTGTGATTATGATGTCACAAAGCCCTGTGAGGCAGATGTTATTAGTCTAATTGTACATAAGAAAAATTAGGCTGGAGGAAGATGGTTAAAACGTAGGTCACTAGAAAAAAAAAGAGTGTAGGTTAAATGATGTCACTCCTCTGTTCAAAACTCTTTGGTGCTATGATGTCCTGTATGATAGCTGTTAATATATGGTTCTTGAGCACTTGAAATGTAGTTTGTCTGAATTGAAATATACTGTAAGTGCAAAATATATGCTGTATTTTAAAGACTTAGTATGAAAAATAGAATGTAAAATGTCCCAATTTTTAAATGTTGATTACAAATAGAAATGATATTTTAGATATATCAGGCTAAATAAATTATATTTTTAAAGTTAATTTCACCTGTTTCTTTTTCTTTGTGTTTGAAATGTGATTTCTAGAAACTTTTATATTTATGGTTTACATTATATTTCTGTTGGATAACACTGCTCTACTGCCTTCTCTGTCACTTAGAATGGTTTCCAAGGCTATAGAATCTATTTTCTGTCACCGGAATCTCATGTCCTACCATTCTTCCCCTTGCTTGCTGCTCTCTGCCTGCTCGAACTTGCCTCCTGTTCTTTAAACACACCAGGCTCTCTGCATCCTGACAGTTTTTACCTTTGCTCTTCTGCTGTCTGGATTTCTCTACCCCAGATATCCACATTGTTCATTCTTGTTCCTACTTCAGGTTCTTTAAAATGCCACTTTCTCAGTGAGGCCTATTTTCGCTGTCCTGTCTAAAATTACAGGCGCTTTGTCAATCTCTCAGCACTTAACATTATCTAGTTTATCTGTGTTTTACTTATTATCTTATGTGTTGTCTCTTTCCCTCACTAGAATTTGAGCTCCATAAAGGCAAAGTTTTTGTTTTTTAATAATTGCTCTATTCCCAGCATCTACTGGTTTTTAACATATTGGGACCTTGTTAATATTTGTGAAATTGAATATTATACAGTTGCAGCCTCTTTTATTGAATACATTCAGTCATGAGTCCCAGATCTTTTGTGTTGAGGGGCTACTGTACTGTCAGATATTGGGTAGAAGATGACAGTCTATTAATAGGGGCCCTGGAGAAGGGCCAGAAACCAAGGAAATTTGTTGAATTGCTTGTACCTCTTGAGCTCAACTCCTGTAGTGTGTTCTGACTGCAGGCTTTTGGGCATAAAAGCCATATTAGTCCTTGCCATCCTTTTCCCTAGCACATCAGAAGTTTAGCCATGGGAGTCTGTGTGCCAAGAAAAACAACTCTAGTCACCACTTTCATCTGTATGTCTTTCTGGAATTCCCCAGAGGTTCCCAGGGAGTGTCTGGATATTGAACCTTGACTCTATACCTCACTGCCTTCCATCTCTTGTGACTGAAATAATGAAGGGAAGGGTGTGGTGGTGGTGATGAGTGCTTTCTTTCTTGAACTTGAGCCAGAAACCTTTCATAGGAAAGGGACTGCAGTTCTTGACAAGACTGATTTGAGAATCTTTCAAGATTTCCAGCTTAATCTTCTGCCGTATACATACACCTTCTGTTTCAGTCACATTCAGCCAACCTAAAGTTTGTCAAGCAGACAGTGTATTCCAGCCTGGAATGCCCTACTTAATTTTGTGACTAATGCCAATACTAATACCTTTCCTAAAAATTAAACAGTTAAATGTAAGAAAACAATATTACTACATTTTTCTGTACTATACCTAAATTGGGAATAAAATACAGTTTAGCATTTTATATTACTATTACCTAGAACTTCTAAAAGTTATAAATGACTAGTTGACTCTATTAATCTAATGCTCAGAGATCTAGGCTTAAATGTTTGTATTTAAAGATATAGCTTCTTGGTTATTAAGTGTTTTCTAGGTGTTTGTAGTTAGGTGTCTTTTGATTTATTCTTTAGATTCAGGAGCTATTTTAATGTTAAGTCTTAAAACCTGATTGCTTTACATATTCTTAATTTACTTACTTTAACAAATTTGTTCCTTAATATTTAATGCTACCTCAATAATATGGACTAAAACTAGGGTGAATGTCTTAGAGGCTTTTTCAAGTGTAGTTTTAAAAATTATATTTAAGCATACAGTTAGAACTTTTAATTTGTCACTTTGCAGGGTTTTGCTTTAATGGTACAATCAAAACGGTAAGTGTGTATTTCTTAAATTCCTAACACTGTTAAGAAATATTTTTCTCACAAATGATTTCAATTTTTAAAAACTCTTTTTAATCTCATTGTAACAAGGTTAGTTAAAGGAGCTTTCTGCAATAATTAAAGTAAAAATTTTTATGGTTACATAATGTATTTATGGAGTACATGCAATATTTTGGTGCAGGCATACAATGTGTAATGATCAAATTAGGATAATTGGGTATCCATAACCTCAAACATTTATCATTTCTTTGTGTTAGGAACATTCTAAATACATTTTTCTAGTTATTTTGAAATATACAATGAATTCTTTTTAACTATAGTTGCTCTGTTGTGCTACCTGAACACTAGATCTTATTCCTGCTATCTACCTGTATTTTTACACCTAGGAGTAATTAATTTGTTATTAACGTTTTATGTGTGAGGAATGAGACAAATGGACTTAAAGCAAATAAATATGTATATGAAAAGCTATCTTTCACAATAAGTCATGTTTAATGTTTCCTAGAACACATAACATTGAGAAATAATGAATTTAAAAACTAGGGAAAGTGTAACCATGGGGGATTACTCTATTGAACAAATTGAATAAGACACTTATTAAACAATCTAAGTTTGTTAAGAGTGATGGAAAGTCCACCTAGCTTTTACTTGAGAATCTGAGTGAACACTATAATACTGTCTTAAAAACTTGATTCTATGAATTACAGAACTTAGAATTTTTAAATCATCTTAACAATTCTAGATTTTTAGGCTTACCTAAAAACATATTTTAAAAAATAAATCTGATGATGCCATTAAAAGTAAACTTATCATTTAGAGTTCATTTTTTTTATAGTTATGAGAAAACTTACCTTTACCCTGACTTTCCATTGCTGCTGTGATCTCTCAGGCAGTGTGCTTCAAATAACAGATTGTTCAGCGTTTAAAATATTGGTAATGATAGTTATCATTATTGAGAACAGATAGTGTACTTAGTACAGCACAGAACATACTGCACAGCCCTTGGCAGAAAGAAATTAGAAAATTCAAATAACTGACAGTTGGATAAACCAAATGAATAAAAGCAAACGAACTCAAGACTTGGCAAGAGCAATGGAGTACATTTAGCAATAAAAATACTAACATGTTTGTAGTTGAAACTGAAGCTGAAACAGCTAATAATGTTGGTTGTTATGGGTTAAATAGTACCCCCTGCCCAGATTCATATGTTGAAGTAATAACCCGCAGTATCTCAGGATGTGACCTTACTTGGAAATAGGGTCATTGTAGATAAGGTTAAGATGAGGCCATGATAGAGTCAGCTCAGTCCCTAATCAAATATAACTAGTGTCCTTATAATAAGGGGAGATTTGGACACAGACATGGTTTTAGGAAGAATGTCATGTGAACTTAAAGATGAATGTTGATAAGCCAAGGAGAGAGGCCTGGAACCCAGCTTTCCCTTCCAGCCCTCAGAAAGCACCAACTCTCCCAAAACCTTTTTGGACTTGCCTCTAGTACTTTGAGACAACATTTCTGTTGTTTAAGCTACTCATGTTGTAGTACTTTGTGATGGCAGCCCTAGCAAACTAATGTGATGGTTTTACAATACAAAGTATCAGTTTACAATACAAAGTATCAGTTTACAGAAAAGGATACAGGGTCTGTTCAAACGAAAAATGAAGATAATTTATATTAATAAGTCTCTATCTCAGAATGCTGAGGCAGAGAGATCACCTGAGCCCAACAGGTCGAGGCTGCAGTGGCTATGAGGATGACACCTACTCAAAATAAATAAATCAATAAATCTTTGTAGTAAATGTGAGATAGTAGATCTCTTAGTGGGCCTTATACTGCGAAAACACTTAATTTTTCACTGTGCACAGGTGTAGACTTTGCCACCTATGATATTGGAAAACAAACAAACACAAACAGGAAATCATAAAAAATAATCTCTGTAGAATGTCCTAAAGATTAAAGGTTTAGAAAAACAATCCAAAGGCAAAGCTGGGGAATTTGAATTATAGAAAATTCTCATTAATTTGGACTCCAGGAATTTGGAACTTTTGATAATTTAGTGAATTTTACTATTGTGTCTTAGTTACATTATTAGAGGAGGAATATTTAAGTCATTTTATATGCTGTTTTTAAGCATCTTCCAGAATCTTAAAGCATCACTATACTCTTATGAAATATGATGATATGCTGAATTTCAGTTGGCACTGGGCTAATGGTGGCTACTACAACACATCCTCCTCCAAAACTTGTAAATTCAAGCAGGAACACAAGTAAGCCATTCATAAAATTGCTCTTTTTAGCGTTACTAAGAGAACAAGGATGCCAGAAACTTCAAATTATCTGCAAATAGAGAAAGACACAGCAAATTTCAACGTTCTTGTTGCTGCTGTAAGCATGGAGAATTGGGCAGAGGAATCTTTAAAATTTGGAAAAAAGGAGAGGCAGAGGAGACCAGAGGAAGCCCAGTGAAAATCTTCCTCAGAAAGAGAAAGTCTAAAGTGTAAAAGTCTAAACAGAGGTCAGGTTTAGAAGTTCATAGCTCACAGCTCTGAATACAGAAAAGGAATCTGAACATGAGTGGGACTGAGGGGGCAGCCTTGAGAAAACATTACTTCTGGAAGAAGAAGATATATACAACAGTAGTGATCCCCTGCAGATACCTGACAATGGAAGGAAATAAGGAAATAACAAGGAAAATTGAGGGTCCTGCAGAAGTGAAAGAAAACCAAGAGCATGCCACTTATTCGTCCTCATTCCTAACAGCTCAACATCATTCATAAAATAAATAAAACTTCACTATAGTGACAGAAGAGAACACTCTTTTTAAAAATTGTTATTTTAAAGATGTGGGTTAGGTATACCAATGGTCATTATGCAGGTACCCTTGTTGATGAGGTAGAAGAACACTCTTGAACTAGTATTCCTGTGCATGAAATGCTTAGAAATAAGAAAAACCACAAATAAAGAATAAAGTAAAAGGTGTCCAAAGGAGAATGTATTGAATGAAAATTTAATGTCATTGAAAAAAGATAAGAAGAGTGAATATGACGAGGTAAAGAAAGACATCAAGAGGGTCAGAGAGAAAGCAATTGAAATGAAAGGCAAAGAAGATCTAACATGCATGTAATTGAAATCCTAAAGAAGAAAAAAAATTGAACCAAACAAATATTTAAAACTGTAATTCAAGAAAATGTTCTTGGGAAAATTGACTCAGAACTAACAACCCCAAGATGTATTGTAGTAAAGCTATTGGGCTTTAAAGACAAAAAACAAAGGATCTTCAGGAAAAATAACAAGTTACTTAGTGCCTGAGAAAATTAGACTGGCATCAGATTTCTTAAAAGTAGCATATAAAGGGGAGCAGCCGTTTCAAGAAATTCAAGGATAGAAAGTGTGAGTCAAGTATTTTATATCTAGTTGTTCTTCAAGTATCCAGGCTATTGAAACATGCAAAACTCGAAGAATACTGTGCCCATAAGACCTTCCTGAGGAATTTGCTAGAGTAGTGGTTCTCAAAGTATGGTTCTCCCGATCAGCAACATCAGCACCACCTGGAAACTTGTTAGAAATTCACATTCTCAGGCTGATTCCAGACCCTGAGTCAGAAACTTTGGAACGGAATACATCAGTTTGTGTTTTTGCAAGCCCTACAGGTTATTCTGATGTATACTCTACAAGCAGATGAACTTCTTCCAGCCGAAGGATAATTGAGGAAATTTTGGCATAGAACTGACAGTGAATTTTGGTAGTGATTGTAGATATAAGTCTAAGAAATGGGTAGAAATATGATTGGGAGAATAGTGTGTGAAGCATATGTATTGCCAGAGTAGAAAGAATACAACTAAAAATTGAGAGAATAAGGGACAGCAACAGGAGAAAGTAGAGTAAAATTATTAATTGTTGTGTAGATAATAGGTGGAAGTCAGAGAATACCACTGAAAGCTGTCAAACAAGGTAGTAAAAAAAATTGAGGGGAAAAAAAAAGAATTAAGAGCATCATAAAACATATAATGGTAGAGAAACTAGTAGAACAACTCAGTTAAATGCAATATGAGATCCTGAACTGAAGAAAACACAATATGAGATCCTGAACTGAAGTAAACTTGCTAAGAGGACTTTATTGGTAGTTGATGAAAGTAGAATGTAGATTAAATAATTGTATTAGTGTTAACCTGTATTTGGTAACTAGTGTGACTATTCAAGAGAATATTCTTAGGAAATTTCATGCTAGTGAATAGGATAAAGTGGTAAAGGGCAAATTTTGGTCCTAAAATATTGTAACAGCTTTATAGTTTTCTTAAAGCATTTAAAAACATGATTATTATTTACTTATACAGTATGATTTGAAGCTAACCAGAGATGAAGACATATTTGAATATTTCTTCACATCTCTCATCATACAATTCTATGATCATTTACTACAAACCCTGTGTGGATAAAGCAGAAAAAGTTTTGCATTGCGTATTTAAGCTTTTCTAATTAATCTAAACAGAACATACAGCAAATAAATTTAGTTGTTTCTTTTTAAATACTCTAAAACTTAGGACATTAATGTGAACTGACTTTCTCAGGGTAGAACTAGTAAAGATGAGTACAAATGGTATTTCTTAGTATTTTAAAACTCATTTATGTCAACTTTATTCCAATTTTCTAAACAATGGTGAAATACTCTTTTCTTTTCTAAGATATGGATGTAATGAGGCCCTTGATAAATGAGCAGAGCTTTGATGGTACATCGGATGAAGAACGTGAGCAAGAGCTTCTACCAGTTCAGAAGCATTACCAGCTCCATGGCCCGGAGGGCATCTCGTAAGTGTTTTGGTTTATGTTGTGTCTCCTTTTCATTCAGTACGTACTTTGTAATCTTCTTATGGGCAAGGCATTTTACTAGATACTGCAAGATACAAAGATGCATAAGACACAGTCTTCACCTTCAAGATGTTTATAGACTATTTGGGAAAGAAGAAACATTTAAATCACAAAGTAGTATATAGGAATTACTGCACTGATGATGTATATGGAGCACAGTGGATCTTGAAAGTAAGGGAGATCTGATTGAGACGAATAAGTATGTTCAGAGAAGTAGTTTCTGAAATGATAAAGAGTTAGGCATTGGAAGGTGGCAAACACTTCTTCATGATGAATGTGTAGTATGAAACAAAGTAATGGAAATAGGAAATACTGGATATTTTTAAAAACTTTTTTTGACATTTTATCATTAATAGAATTGTTTTTATTATAATAATTACTGCAAAATAGCATGAAATTCAGTTGATTAGAAGAGTATAAACAAAAAATTTAAACAAACTTTTTTTAAAAGACAAGTTTAAATTTTTTGCTCTTCTTAGTTTCAATTTATTTCTTCTTGGTCAAGAGACCTCTTTCAAATATTTCTCTAAACTATGTTTAGGCCAAATTCCTTAGGGAATTCATGATGACTAAAAGCTAACTAGTATGTATCTTACCTGATGATACCTATAGTTTTAAAACTTGTATTCTTTTTCTTTAAATTAACTTCTTCCTGGGTTGATAGTCATAGATCAAATGTGTTAATAGCATGATTACGTAGGCATTATCAATTAGTTACTGTTTTACCAGCTTAATCTTCAACATTGATCTGAAAATCATAGCAGCAAAGTATCTTATGATAAAATTACCTTTTCTTTATGTATTACTTTATTGTGTGCAAAAACGCTTTCACTTAACTGATTTATTCTCCACAATAACTCTTGGTATTTCATTTTTAAGTAGCAAAGATAGGACTTGAACCAAGTATGACTTCTGGCCCAGGTTGAATGGAAATGTTACTTGATTCCTTGCTTAGATTAATTTTCAGTTCCCTTTTAATACTAAAACCATGATCATGTGATTTTAATAGTTTTTATTCCAAAACATTTAAATCTTATAACTTTTACTTTTCAGATTTGTGCAAACTCTTATGCATCTTCTTAAAGGAAATATTGGAACTGGCCTTTTAGGACTTCCATTAGCAATAAAGAATGCAGGAATAGTGGTAAGACTTATCTTTGTGATCTCTAGCTAATACACAGTCTAATTTATAGCCAAAATTACCATAAGCTAACATCTAGCCTAGTCAGATACAATCTGGTCAAGTCACATTTAGATGATCATTTAGCTATTGAATTCATAAAATTGTATTAACTATGATAATACCTAACAAAAATGATTTTTAAAAATTTCTACCTAATTACTTTGTAAATTTAACAAACCTCCCCACAATCCTAAAGCGATTTAACTTTTTTTCCAGGTATGGCTTTATCTTACTACTCTTTTGAATCTGCAGAGAGTTAAACAGTGTACTCATATCAGCAAATATAGAGCCGATTATTTGTATTGTGGAATTGTATAGTTTTTTAGACTCCAAATAGAATACACATTTTTCAGGCTTAAAGAATAATAATTAAGAAAATGAATAACACTTTAAAAAAATTTAAAGCATTGTTAGAGATAATTATTGTAATTATTATAATTACTGAGAACCTTGATAGGAAAGAATTCATTTATGAAGTAATGACATTATATTTAACCTTTTTTTAATGGCTCAGTTTCTGAAAAACAGTTTTTAACTATTTCTCTGTATTTGACTATTTTATCTATCCTCATTAGAGTAACTTAAAAATTTTTGATTTTCTAAAAATAAACCTTAGCAATATTTTGGTTGTATTTCGATAACCCAGGCATCATTTTTATTTTAGTAAATAAATACTTGACATTTTATGTACCACTTTTTGAAGTAATTATTTTTAGAAAATAATTCTGACACCTAGTAATTAGTAATTTTTAGAAAATAATTCTGACACCTAGTAATTACTTAACAAGAGTCTTTCTTTTTTTATTTTTTATTTTATTTTTTGAGTCGGAGTCTCACTCTGTCGCCCAGACTAGAGTGCAGTGTCCGCTCCTGGCCACCGCAGCCTCGACCTACTGGGCTACAGCGATCCTTCTGCCTCAGCCTTCCAAGTAGCTGAAACTACAGGCGCGCGCTACCACACCCAGCTAATTTTTGATTTATTGTAGAGATGAGGTCTTGCCAAGTTGCCCAGACGGGTCTCGAACTCGCGGGCTCAGGCAGTTCACTCACCTCAGCCTCCCAAGGCGCGGGATTACAGGCTGAGCCACTGAGCCCGGCTAACAAGTCTTTAGAAGAAATGGATTGCTCACAATCCCAATTTGATATTATGCTTTTCAGTCATTTAGATAATGATGCACAGTTGCATATAATTATAATGGTGGAACACTGATAGTTGTATACTTGCCTTCTGGTATTAAATATGATATTTTGGTCTATTCTACTTTGTGACATATATATACATATACATACACACATACATACACACACATATACTCTATAGGTTTTAGTAGCCATGTTGATAAGATGGAATCATACACGTTTGTCTTAAATATTACTTGAAGTTCTTTCTGTAAGAAGTTTGTTTTCTCTTATGCAAATGACTATTTAATCATTTTGCCCAACTTATTGCTTATAAGGTTACTCAATTTTTGTTAAACCTAAATATTTAAACCTTATAAATTTTCTCTTCTACAGCTTGGACCAATCAGCCTTGTGTTTATAGGAATTATTTCTGTTCACTGTATGCATATATTGGTACGTTGCAGTCACTTTCTATGTCAGAGGTAAATGTGGATTTGTTAAGCCTATTTATTTTAAAGCTGTTAGTTTAGAGCATCAGATATTTACTGTGCTTTGTGTTTCCTTTACTTTGTTATGTAGATAAGTCTATGATAATGAATATGGAATAGGGTGACATTTCATATAACTTAAATATGGTTAGAATATATTTATTTTTAAGAAGTAGCCTTATTAATGAAATAGAACAGTTTCTCTTATTTAGTGGAAATAGAAAAAAGTCAGGAAAGGTATATAAAGGCAATGGAGGCAGGGGTTTGACTTAGTATAACAAAATGGTCTTAAGATTGTTATTGATTGTTTTTGGTATAATGCCATTGGTGTTCTTTACTGATGTATGGGTTAGTAGATAGTTATAATAATACTTTTGTTTCTTATTTTTGTATCGTGAAAGGCTTCCACTGGA
This sequence comes from Carlito syrichta, assembly GCF_000164805.1. Lineage (NCBI taxonomy): Eukaryota > Metazoa > Chordata > Mammalia > Primates > Tarsiidae > Carlito > Carlito syrichta. Next base: position 34,740 of record NW_007076291.1, read on the forward strand.
CAATAAAAAAATAAATATTGCCTATTCCAGTAGACTAGTCTTGACTCTTTTGGTTATGGTATGCTCTTTTAAACTTTGAATAAAGTATTTATGATCTTTAATAATAATGCATACTTGAAGAAAAGTGAGAAAATGGAGAAATAATACCTACCTCATGGGACTGTTTTGAGGATTAAATGAGGCAGTTTATGTGAAAATGTGTTGTAGAGCCCTATACAGATGTATTATTAAGTAATGCTGTTCTAAGAGTAATTTAGACATGAACAATGTAGTTGATATTTTTAGGTATTGGAAATATTTAACTCAGTGAAGCACAAATATTAGGTTATCTAGATTCTGCAGTTATATAAACCTTAGCAGTAGATAAAAATTAATACACTGGTAAAAGGATATAAACAGTTAAAACTTCATGAGACCTGCTTGAGGAGTATGCACATCTTCAGATTTTGGAAACTAGATTGTTAGTGCCTAGCCCAGCATTTATTAACTCCCATTTACTTGATGTTCTTTTTAAGGGTCTTTAACCAACTTAAAGATGTATTTTCTCTCTTTGTATGTGTGTCATTAAATTACAGGTTTAAGAAGTCAACATTAGGTTATAGTGACACTGTGAGTTTTGCTATGGAAGTGAGTCCTTGGAGTTGTCTTCAGAAGCAGGCATCCTGGGGACGGTAAGTATTTGCTTGTTATTAATATCTGGTTGTTGAAATTATATAAATTTTCACGTATTTTAGTCTGATAAGATATATTAATAAAAGTATGATAAAGTTGGGGAATAAACATAATCTTTAAAGTTAGGCAGACATGGGCTCAACTTTACTATTATTTGGTTTTATGACCTTGGTCAAATTATTTATCATTTTGGTTTCTCACTATAAAATGAATTTTAATAATGTGCACTTTACAGGATTATTATGATAGATTAAATAAAATGATATTTATGTTAAAATAAGATGGTATTTATATAGCATAAATGGAAAAACTCAGGAAAGCTCTATAGAGGTAGTGGAGGTCACCTCCAATGAAAATCATGTCCAGTAATTTTTTAAATAAAGGAAAAAATGGAAGTATCTCATTATTTCAGATAAAGTTACAATCTAATTATTTCAGATAAAGTTATAGTGTTTAGTTATATGCTCATAAGACATCTGAGGTATGGATATATTTTTATATAACTTTATTTTATTGTCTTATTATTTAAATTTAGCTTTATCATTGGTGGCTTTGGCTAGTCAAAATCCAATGGACACAGGACTAGAAAAATAAGAATGCATGAGCAATCAACAAAGTGCTAAATAGCTACAAATGATGTGTGAGGTGGGAATTAAAAGAAAAAAAACAGCCCAAGCTCAGTGACATGTGCCTGTAATCCCAGTGCTTTGGGAGGCCAAGGAGGGAAGATTGTTTGAGTCCAGGAGTTTGAGGTTATGATGAGCTGTGATCATGCCACTGCACTCAGCGTGGGCAACAGAGCAGGACGCTGTCTCTAAAAATAAATGAATAGATAAATAAAACAAGAAAATAGTGTTAGTAGTTTATGGTTAAATGTGGCCTTTTTGGGGGTTTTCAGGAAGTTAGATTTGTTTATGAGCTGCTCAGAACTCCTGATTTACGAGTAGAAGGAAGGAAATGGAACCTAATGCCCTAGGGACTTGCCCCCAGAATCCTGTCTTCTTCTTTCTTCTGTCCTGGAGTAGAAACAGTTATGTCTATTTGTTCTGTGAAGAATGCCTTTCAGATACAATTGTCTGGAATGATTATTGGTGGAACACTAAAATCAAAGGTGGATGAAGAAATATTAAGGGAATACTTTAATGTAATTCATCAGAGAGAAGAGACTTGGATTTACTTCAGAGTACCAAGATAACTTACATATGCGATCTCTGAAGAACCATGGAGAATGGTAGAGTTATGGCAAGGATGAAGAGAGGCAAGGGCCATTTTGATTTTAATGGGAGAAGGAGGGTCTTGTAGATCTTGAAGATCGTACTGTTTGTTTCTGATAGTCAGAGAACAGACTAATGAATTAGTGACTGCATGCTATAATAGTCACTCATTGTTCCTAGACCAAAATGAAGACATATGGGCAATATATTAATAATATGTAGGCAGATTTGTAACTTTGTTACCACCATACCCAAATAATGCTAATTTGACTGATGTCTCTGGTTATACCCTTTTCCTTCACTTGTACACTATTTTATGTAGCTGGAATTTTCTAGAGTACAATCGCTCCTTGGTATCTGTGGGTGATTGGTTCTAGGACCTGTCACTGATAGCAAAATCCAAGGATGTTCAAGTCCCTTATGTAGAATGATGTAGTATTGACGTATTATCTGCAAACATTTTCCTGTATACTTTAAATCATCTCTAGCTTGCTTATAATACTTAATACAATGCCTACACATCATGTCATTTGTGTGGATTCAATTTAGTACATTGTAGTGTGTTGCAAATTTAAGTTTTGGTTTTGGAAACATTGTGGAATTTTTTTCCCTCAAATATTTTCTATCTGGTTAAATCCATGGATGCAGAACCCACAGATATGGAGGGCTGACTGTAGCTCACTAAAAGTAAAAACAGAGAACAACCACTGGAGAGGTGTCTCATAGTAGAATTTAGAGCTATGTTTCCAATCCTCTTCCATTCTACATTCTTTGTTTGTTTGTTTGTTTGTTTGAGTTGGAGTCTCACTCCGTTGCCCAGGCTAGAGTGCAGTGGCACTCTCACGGCCACCCCATCATTGACCTGCTGGGCTTCGGCGATCCTTCCGTCTCAGCCTTCCAAGTAGCCGGAACTAAAGGCGTGCACTAACACGCCCAGCTCATTTTTTTTTATTTATTGTAGAGACGAGGTCTCGCCAAGTTACCCAGGCTGGTCTTGAACCTGTGGGCTCAGGCACTTTACTCCCCACACCCTCCCAAAGTGCTGGGATTACAGGCTGAGCCACTGAGCCCAGCCCATTCTACATCATATTAGTGATTTGGAAAGTAGAGAGCGTGCTCATATTTGTAGATGACATGAAGCTGGGAAGGATAAAAAATATATATACTAGGCTCACCTGAAAAAAGATCTTGAAAAGCAGGGGAGTTGGGCTTAATCTGAAAGATGAAGTGATTTTATAAGCAGATATCTGTAAACTGCTGAATTTCAGAAATAGATAATGATAATTCTAGTGACTTGACATACTGATCATAAATGTGTAATCTTTGTAGAAAATATTTTAAATGTTTCTTATTTAAGGAAGCAAAAAGAATATATGCTATTATAAAATACCTTAAAATAGTTAAGAGTGGTAAAATATATTAACATTTCAGCAGCTCTTATTGATAATTATTGTGGATATCTCTTTTCAGGAGTGTAGTGGACTTTTTTCTGGTGATAACACAGCTGGGATTCTGTAGTGTTTATATTGTCTTCTTAGCTGAAAATGTGAAGCAAGTGAGTATTTTATTCTAGTGAAATCATTTTTTTCTAATGCCCTAGTTATGGCATCATATTTCTTTTGTGGAAGCAATGGTTGAATATTAAAATTTTTTCTTTCAGAAATAATCCTCCTTTGTAGATTTTCCTTTAGTCTTCTATTTTGTTAATTAAACTTCTGTTGTTATTGTAGGTTTTACTGTTTTTGCCATAATATCAATAATGCTTGTTCTTTCACATCAGAATATGACATAATTTATTGATTGTTAGCTACTTGAAACTTAGATCTCAAAGGCATATACATAGATGCTGTGGGAGCATTTTCTTTACATTAAGGTACTCTAAAATATATATATATAATAAGACTTTAGCCAGCAGCCTAAAAAAATGAAGTAAAAAAATGTATGTTTACTACTAAAACCCAGTAGTTATTGCTATTGTCTAAAAATATACCTTGTGTAAAAATAAATAATTTTCAGCCGGGTGCGATGTTTCACGCCTATAATCCCAGCACTCTGGGAGGCTGAGGTGAGAGGATTGCCTGAGCCTACAGGTTTGAGAACAGCCTGGCGAGACCTCATCTCTACAATAAATTAAAAAATTAACCGGGTGTGGTGGCGCATGCCGGTTGTCCCAGCTACTTGGAAGGCTGAGATTTGGTGTTGGAAGAGGTCATCAAATCAAACCCTCTTTTATAAGAGTTATTTTAAAGGGTCATAGCTAGTTAGTAATCAGAGTTGAGTTTCCAGATCAATGTTCTTTCTGGTGTACCATGTCTCAGTATCTACAATAGTTTTGTTTGTATCTGGAAAAGCTTCAAACCTAGCTTAAAACAGTATCATATATAAATCATATGAAAACTTTTTCAACTGTCCCTTCCATACTTCCCATTTTTTCATCTCTTGCCAGAATGTATTGATTTTTCTCCTGGCTTCTGTAATACTTTTAAAAATAGCCTTGCTCATAATGTTCTGAAGCTAATTAGCAGGTTATTTTTCAGCACCAGACTGCAAGACCTGTGAAGGAAGGGACTGTTATTATATCCATTGTGTTCACTACTGCAAACTAGCATCTAAGAGTCCCGGATTATCAGTACCCGGTATGGCTATTGAATTGGAAAGGAAATGAACTCACTAGACTGGGAGCGTTTTCTTTTCATCTCTTTATTCTCAGACCTAGTACAGTACCTGGTTTATTGAGCAAGTTTTCAGTAAAATTTTATTGACTGAAAGGGTTTCACCCATCTGTCTGGTTTTCCCCATTGGTGATTTCTGCCATTGTCCTCGCTTGCATCCTTTTCAGACACCCTTTCTCCCATTTTCTCAGTCAACATTTCTCTCTCAGCACCTTCCTGATTGTTTTAGCTTAGTTTCTCACTTCCATAGCTATTTCTTCTGTGTCTATAAAAGGAATAGTTAGGAGATTACCTCTTAGATGCTGTCCACATCTGAGTCCCAATAAATTACATAGTTTTTCTTTCTAACCTCGTTATTTCTGTTTCCAAATATCCTCCTTCTAAATTATTTTTTCTGTCCTTTATTTTCCTACATACTGGCAAACAAGTTCTTATATAAACTTTTCTGGAAGACAAATCTGAACCATTGCCATTCGTTTAGATACGGGTGTTCCTTCTACAAATTGTAACTGTAGATTAGAGTGAAAGACTAGTGAGAGCAAGGAGAGGTGAGTGATGTGGAGGGAAGAGAAGAGAGTAATGTTTAGTCATTAGAATTCATTAGAGTCCTGGTTTTACTCATCTGTGTATCAAAATAAAATATCAATGCTTTCATTAACATTACTTATTATAGATGAGGTGATTTTGATTTTACACATATTTAATTCCATAAACTGCTATTCTTAGGACTCTTAACTTAATTAAGAGGCTGTTTATTGTCAACTGATAAGAAGACCATCTTATCAGTCATTTATATAGAATATAATGGAAATGATCTTTCTAGGTTTGTGCAACATAGTAGCATTGTCTTTTCTAGTATCTCCTAAGAGAGATAATGAAAAGCTCTATTTGAATTTAAACATAATGTTAATAATGCCTTATAATTTTACATTTGTAAGCTATGACATATATCATGTTATCCTTACAACTATGTTGTAAAATACTATGCTTGTTTTAGAATCAGGAAGCAGTCTCACAAAACATGAGTAATGTGCTCTAAGTCATGTGGAATTAGCTTGAAACCTAGGTCTCTATCACAGCTGCCACTCAATATGTTAGTTGTTCATCACTGGACAGGACATTGTCTGATTATAGTTGTGTGTATATGTGTGGTGTATGACATAAAAGGCAGATGAAATGGGTAAATGTCTATAGGCTTAGGATTGGTGACTTTCTCCTATGAAATATCATCAGTTGCTTCCAAAGTTGGATAAAAAAGTTTAACTCATTTCTACGTATCCTAAGAAGACCAGTAGAAAAAGGGACTCTCTGGGAGGTGAGGAGATTGCCTGCTGTACATAGAGAGGGGAAAGTCCTTTGGAGGCACAAAGAGTAACATGGAAAAGATATGCAGTCAGGCTTGAGAAAATGGTTGAGAGGGTCATTGATGCAACATGAGAGCAGAGATTTTCACTCTCTACAGAAGTTTTTTTTTTAACATTTGATAGCATATACATTGATAGACACACTGATTTTAAACCTTACCAATTGCTACTGTTACAGTTTTAGCATATAGACTTGTTACCCCCTTAGTGTACATAAAATGAAATGTGTTTCATTAACCCCCAAAATTAAGGGTCTCATTGCCACACAGATGTGCATACCTTCTTGTAACTGCCACGTGGCTGCCCTTGATCCCATCACCCTTATGTACAATCAGTAGGGGAAAGAGCACCCCTATGCTTCTGATGATCTAGTCCATCACGGTTAGTTACTCCTCTCTATTCTTACTTTAAGATACTATAGAAAACTTCAGGTAGATAGTGTATGTGGATATGGAAAGTGGGGAGGGAATACAGTATTACATTAAGAGGGAAGAAATGTAGTGATAACAAAGACCATTGACTGTAGAGTCAGAAGATGTCAGTTCAAATCTCTGCTTTCTCAGTTTAACTCAAATATTGGGTAAGACTCCTTTTCTCTGGGAATTTAAGTTGAACCTCAGGTTTGTTATTTGTAAAATGGGAATAGTAATAAAATATCTCCTTGTTCCTCATAAACTTATTGTGAGGCTCGCCTGACAAAAGGTTTATGAAGTCTTTGTAAAAATATAAAACAGTATCTAAACATAGGGTATTCTGACTTTAATTCTGCATTTAGCTTTACAAAAAACATACTGTCTTTGGAATTTTAACCATTAAATTACTGAATCATTGAAAAGCTAGTAAGTAGTGGATTTTAGTAAATTTGAGCTCAAAAATGGAAACAACTGAATTTAGTAATTTTATTTTATAATATTTATTTCAGTGTTTTACATTTTGGTAAACATGTGAGATCATAGGAAGTCCTATTAGATAGCCAATCTCTGTCTCTAGAGGGCACCAAAGGACTCAAATGTTTACCTGAATCTTGCTGTAGGTATGTATCGACATTTTTATTTTATTTTATTTTTTAATCCTGAGAATTTTTGTAACCATCTTTCTGCCAAAGAGTGCTAAAATATTATAGGATATTTGTGATAGAATTAATTTTAAATCCCCCAGAACCTAATAATGATTCAAGTAGCCCTTTAAAAAAATTGGTTATGTAACTGCTTTTCTCTTGCTATATATCCTTGTTAGAGCTTAACTTTGATCATCATCTAATCTAATTATTGGGAGTACTACTTTGATAAGAAGTACTTGGCTCTAAATAATTTAGTTACTAGAAAACTGAGGCAACAATAAAATATGTTTTTAAAAGTCAAGTAATGTAAATTACCAACTTTGCTTTTATTTCAAATTATAGAAAATAAAATTTAAAGTTTTAATGGTCAGTTACAAGGTAATTGTGAGCCATGCATTTCTTAAATGGTACATGGTGTAGCTTGAGAGTCTTTTGGACCAGTATGAATTATAAACTGCCTATATAGGGTAAAATGCTAGAAGATATATTCCCTGCAGCCTAAGATGATGTGTACATTTGTAGTGGCACTAACATTGCTTTATTGTGAATTACAAATATAAAATTAAAGTAAAATAAGCATGAATTATTAATCATGTCAGAATTTTGTTTAATCTTCTGGTTTGTTGACCTCTTAATACTTCATACATTTAAAGAGAAGTGTGTTAGAGTGGAAGCCAGGTAGCTTTTTGGGTTGGGTCCCCATTTCTGAAGTGCATTATTTTGATCAGGTTAGCTTGTAGTTGTTACAAATCAGATTCTGGAGTTACAGGCCTGGGTTTGAATCCTAGGACCATAATTTACTGACTTGATATTATACACGTGTTTTTAAATTTCTCTAAACCTCAGTTTCCTCAACTATAAATTGAGATTAATACTACCACCTGGCCAGGCTCGGTGGCTCAGCCTGTAATCCTAGCACTTTGGGAGGCCGAGGCGAGTGGATTGCCTGAGCCTGCAGATTCAAGACCAACCCAGGCAACTTGGCAAGACCTTGTCTCTACAATAAGTTAAAAAAAAAAAAAATTAGCCAGGCATGGTAGTGCACGCCTGTAGTCCTGGCTATTTGGAAGGCTGAGGTGGAAGGAGCGCTGGAGCCCAGCAGATCGATGCTGGGGTGGCCGTGAGATATTGTATATAAAACATGTAGTTCAGTATCAGATACATAGAAAGTATTCAAAACCACTAGCTATTATTATTATAGGATCTTAAGAATTGTTAAGACTTGAACAAGATAAAGTTAAAAAAAAGAAAGAAACAATAAAGTAACTACAAAAAAAAATTCTTAGACTTGATAATGTCAGTGTGTTTGAAGGAGGGTACACTGTGTTTGGGACAAATACATTGTCATTGGTATTCAAATTATTATATGACCTGCCTCTTCTGTAAGCTTTTAAGATTGTCTCTGAAGTCCTCTATAATTTCATTTCTATTTTAGCAAGTTGGATTATGTAGCTAATTGAATTAGAGACAATTTTTAATATATAGACCCTGTAAATTTTTGTATTTCTTTTGAATTCTGAAAATTGGGTTAAAGAAGTGGCTGAATATGTTTTAGTATAAAGTTAATTTATATTGTGGAAGTTTTTTGCTCTAGCAAAAAATTATCTACTGTCTAACATATGGCCATGCATGAATATGGTGGATTCTTAATAAATATTTATTGAGTGATGCTAATGTATAAAATAATTGCTTTATAAAAGTTTTATTTTCATTTAATTTTAAAATTTTGTTACAGAGATGTGGGGTACAAGTGAGAATTTTTATGAAAGTGTTAAATTAAAATTTAGCTATGATTTGTAACTTTTATTTTGACTAAAATAAAATTCAGCTATGATTTGTAACTTTTATTTTTAAGAGGTACTTAGAGCTTATTTCCTCTCTGAAGAAGATAAATTGGAGTAAAATACCCAATGGCTATTCTAGACAAGCGTGTTCCCAAGTTTGATGATCTCAAAAACAGTCTTTGCAGGGATCATGAACATGATAGTCCTAAACTTCAGCATATATTAGTAAATTCAACCTTATAATTTTCTAATGAACTTTATTTTTACAGTATGATAAAAGAAATTATCTTGCAAAGAAGATTATCCTAATTTAGTTATCCTTACATTTGATTTATATGTTTCTGGGAAGCCAGAGTGTCTTTTAAAAATGTAAATATTTTATTTATTACAAAGTGTACTGTAGGAATCTATCATAGAATGCATAGCTCATAATTTTATTTGTATGTCTCTTTTATGATGATAAGCTGATGGAAGTTTTCCCTCCTTCCTTATTCTCCTGGTAATCGAGTATAGGTTCATGAAGGATTCCTGGAGAGTAAAGTGTTTATTTCAAATAGTACCAACTCATCAAATCCATGTGAGAGAAGAAGTGTTGACCTAAGGATATATATGCTTTGTTTTCTTCCATTTATCATTCTTTTGGTCTTCATTCGTGAGCTGAAGAACCTATTTGTACTTTCATTCCTTGCCAATGTTTCCATGGCTGTGAGTCTTGTAATAATTTACCAGTATGTTGCTAGGGTAAGTATAATATGTTTTTAAGTACATGTGATATATTTCTAATTAAGTAAAATTTTTGTTCACTTTGGAGGTTAAAATAATGATGTGTGAAGACCCCTACTTCATATGTGACACACAATAGACAACCATATGTGACACACAATAGACAACCAGTGAATATGGTTTTCCTTTGGAGGGATACTGTGGAATTAGAAGTGTATGATATTGAGATTAAAACCACAGGCTTTGTCGTAATAACTGGTTTAGAATCTTTGTAGATATGCTTCTGGCTTTTGTGACACTGCTTCAAAAGATAGTAATGTCTACTCTGTTAGGGTTATTATGAAATTTAGGGTTGTGTTCTTAGTACAGTGCCAGACATGAAACAAGGAAGTCATCAAGTATTTTTTTTTCCTTTTAAAATTTAAACCAATCCCAAGAGATGTGCATATAGATGTAATTGTGTAATTTGCTCCTGAATCTTTATTTGCTACCGGTGGTTCAATAACCTTAACTGATTTCATGCAATAACCTTAACTGATTTCATTGTCCTTAGTTTGAGGATTCTTAATCTGGTTTCCTTAAAAAAAATATGTTGGTGGGATTCAGTGGATTGTAAATCCCTTAACATTGTTTACAGTATTTAGTGTTTCTGTATGTATATATGTGTTTTCTGCTAGTAACTCTATAGCTTTCATCTTGCAAAGGAACCAGTGACCCAAAAAATATTGGGAATCCCTGTTCTAGTCGCTCCTGATCTAACTCACCCTGTATATTGCTTCCAAGGTAATTGTTGTAAAATTTCCAGTAGCATTCATTACAAATTCTTATAGTGGATCTTTGCTTTATCTTCCTCCTTTCTGAATTTCAAAACCTGTAGTTTCTCTTGTAGCATATTATAGTGGAGGGGAACAGACAGGAAGATCACATAAGGTTTTCTGAAGTTCATGACCCCTTCACTGAACATAGGAGAATTAAGTGAAGCAGAAAAGGAAGTTCCCTAAGTAGACGGAACATCATGAGCTGATGTATGGAGAAGTGATACAGCATCCTACTTGCCTTGAATCATAGTTTAATATTGTCAAGTGATCCAAACATTGTAATACTCTTTTCATTCTAACCCTAGCTTATGTTTTTAGTCATGTATTGCCATTATATCACACAATTCTACCTGTACTTTAGATTTTCTAGACTTCTCTATTCCTTAGATTATCCATATGCTTTTGCACTTTAGTTGCTTTGTTCATCCTCTTTACTTGGCTTTGAATTCTATTTCCAGTCAGGTAAAGAAGAGAATGCAGGATGACAGGGAGAGTAGGGACCAGACTTGGGGTATCTGGAAGAAGTGGCTATTGTGGAGCCAGTGATCTTGAACCAGATGTACACTTTGTGAGTTTGTCCAGATAGTGAAAGTTGGAATAAGGCTATAAGCCAGGACCAAATAATCAAAGCCAGACTTGGGGTATATATTCAAATAATAAAGGTAATGGCAAATGTCAGATCACAGAGTAAGCATTGAAACCAGGAGACCCGTTCTAGGGAGCAGCAGAACTATGAGGTAGAAAGCTGAAGTCAGGAACCAGGTACTCAGAGAACTGAAAGAGCAATGAAGATAGAGTGGAGAGTGAATTTCTGTGGGGCACCAACAGCCACGGTTGATAGCTGACTCTATGGCTCTCAGTTCAGTCCTCAAGTTTGTTTACATATCTCCTGTTGTGGCAGGAGCCATCCTAGTGTGCACAGCCTGGGACTTGCAGATGAAAACAGGTAATCAGGACTATTTTGCTCAGATGGAATGTGTGGGCATGAAGGAAACAATTGCTTTTGGCAGTGAAATCCTAACAGCTTGGCTACATTTAACACAGGATCCTTAAAGTGTTTATTGAAATAGTTACTCACTTTTAGAACCCACATTTGCTGTTTGAAGCTCAAAAGTGTATGATTTTGCTCTTTCATTCAAAATTATTTAGAATAAGTAAAGATGTAACCCATCTTATGTTTTTTTTCTTTTCTTCAGAACATGCCAGACCCCCACAACCTTCCAATAGTGGCTGGGTGGAAGAAATACCCTCTCTTTTTTGGTACTGCTGTATTTGCTTTTGAAGGCATAGGAGTGGTAAGAACTTGGTCTTTGTTATTATTTTTTAAAATCTTAAGTCAGCACAAAGATTGAGATGGTCAAGCTATATTCAAATGCATGTTTTTCTTTTTTGTTTCAAGTTTCTTTATTCCTACAACACAACTTCTAGTTTGGTAGTATAGACTTGGATTATGTTTAGTTCTTCCACTAACCAAGAATTTAATCTTAGACATATCACTTAGGCTATGATTCAAATAATAAAGGTAATGGCAAATGTCAGATCATAGAGTAAGCACTGAAACCAGGAGACCTGTTCTAGTGAGCAGCAGAACTAGGTTCTCTAATTCTTTTTCTTTTTCTGTAAAATAAGGAAATTCAACTAGATTATTTTTGACATTTTATTATGGAAATGTTCAAGCCTATATCAAATTTAGAGGGTAATATAATTATCTCCCATGTAAGCATCACTCAGCTTCAAAGATAATTAACTCATGACCAATTTTAAAAAATCTATATCCCATGTACTCAAGCATATCCCAAACATAATAGTTTACAGACCAGATTATTTAAAGTGAATTGAAATAGTTGTAAAGTTACATAAGAAGAGTAAAACATAAATTCTCCCTTTAGTTTTATATATATCATGTTTGTTTTGAGAACCAATGCTATCATAAAGCTAATACCAAGAGATACAGCATTCTGAGAATTCTAAGAAATTAAATATTTCCATTCAGGATACTCTCAGTGTATTTAACACTTAGAATGTGTAGATTTGGGGAAAATAGAGTATTGCTCTCTACTTTGTTCCATAGCTTTCATAATCCGATGGTTTGCTGGGAGCAAAACCACTTGTAAATATCTATTTATATTAACCCTAGATAAAATAGATGTAAAAGAAAATATTCTTCCATTTTACTTGGGTTCTTCTCTCTCTGAATTCTCTTTTGGAGAATTCATAGAATTTTTTACAAATTTTTGCAGCTCTAGTTATCACTGTTGCAAACATAACTCAGGTTACCTCTTGGACACTTGGAGCTCTAGTTACCTATTGGACACTTCCAGTTGTGTTGTTTTTCTGACATCTCAAATTCAACATCTCCAAATTCTGACACATACTTACTCATCCAAAACCAGCTTTACGTTCTCATTTCCCTTTTTCTTTCAGTTTTGCTTTCAGTTGCCTGAGCTTGAAACATTGGAGTAGTTCTTTTAACTTTGACCTTGGTTTCCCATTTCAATCAGTGATTAAGGTTTGTTGGTTCTTCTTTTATATTTCTCAAATCTGTTCTATAAAGGAGATTATATGTAAAACACTTATTATGTTGCGTGACACAGAGGAAGCCTCAGGAGACATTAATTTCTTTCCCTTTCTCCTTTTCTAGCTACACTGGCACCATTCTTGGCCATTGCCCAGTATTTCAGTGTTGATTATCTCCAGAGCATCCAAACTCTTCTCTACTCTCTTTTCTACTATAATAGTTAATGTCCGCATATGAAACTAACTTTCACAAAAACTGGGGAACTATTAGATTATCATCTCCCAGGACTATTGTGAGGACTGCATAAGATGCTGCATCCAGGGCTTTTAGAATAATACCTGGCATGTTATAAATACTCAGTAAATACTTGCTGTTATTATTACTTAATATCTTCTGCTATATGGCCAAATTATAGGGCCAAACCTCTGAAGATTTGCCTAAAAAACTTGTTTTTTTTAAATCAGCCTTTTCTTATTTTCTTTAGAGTTTCCTTTTTTAGAAAAATAAAATTTGTTTGTTTTACTAAAATTGACAGACAGTAGATACGAATGGATAGATGTGGAGACACTTACAGATATGCTTGTATACATGGGTTAGTATACATACTCTGTCTCCTGAGAGAGACTGCAAGCAGTGATATCCCATTCTCAACAAAAGAACCAATGTCCTATGGAGAGATGGCTGATTTTAGGGCTGAGGCAAGGAAATTCAAGATGAGTCTGGAGAATCTTGTAGTGCCAGAAGGTAAGGGAGTATTCAAAAAACAAAAGAATGGAGGCATTTAGAGGGACACAGAAGCCAACCTGATATAATTCACAATGGCCGGAGCTGGAACAATATGAGTAACAAAATAAATAACAGCGCATTGGATTATAAATCATTGTATAAAAAAAATACATGAGTTTATACTAATATAAATAAATAATTAAAATAAATACAAAGGGAAGAATCCCAAATAATTTATATACATACTCCTCCCTCCAGAATATAACTAATCTTTCCTTAGTTCTCTGAGAATGGACTGGGTTTAGAGACCTATTTTCAATAAACAGAGTATAAGATGAGGGAAGAAAAGTAATTTTGTAGCAGAGAAACCTAGCAAGCACCCAGTGATCAGAATTAACATCACCGGTGTAAATCATCATAATAACATGTGTGATGAAGGGGAACTTCATCTTTGTGATATTATTCTCTAAAACCTACAATCCTAGTCCAGTCAGAAGAAAATCATCAGTCAGATCTAAATAGAGAGTCATTGTGCAACATATCTAACCAGCAGTCCTCAAGACTGTCAAGATTATGAACAGCAAGCAAAGACTGAGAAACTATCACAGACTAGAGGGTCTGGAGACAGAATGCACTGTGGTATCCTGCATGGGTCCCTGGAACAGAAAAAGGACATTAATGGAAAAACTAGTGAAATTCTAATGAAGCTAACAGTAAAGTACCAATGTTGATTCTTGTTTGTAAGAGATGTACCGTTGCAACATACAAAGTTAACAGCAGGGGAAACTGAATCAGGTATATGGGAGCTCTCTGTGTTAACTTTGCAACTTTCTGTAAATCTAAAAGTATTCTAAAATAAAAAGATTATTTAAGGAAAGAACTGATAGGTTTGACAGGTTTGCTTGCAAAGAGCTGAGTTTAAGTGTTTTTTAAGAATTAAAAAATATGTAGTGTAAAAAAGATATAGCAATAGAAATTTACTTCAGCAATTATATGGGTTGTTTTAAAGGAAAAGGTTTGCATATAGACTATAAAAAGACTAGGTTGTGTGTATTAAGAGACACAATGTTATTCTGAATTACTTTTGTAGTGTTGCCTTTAAAATATCAATTTATTTTTTTGTAGGTCCTTCCACTGGAAAACCAAATGAAAGAATCAAAACGCTTCCCCCAAGCATTGAATATTGGCATGGGAATTGTTACAACTTTGTATATAACATTAGCTACTTTAGGATATATGTGTTTCCGTGATGAAATCAAAGGCAGTATAACTTTAAATCTTCCCCAAGATGTATGGTAGGTGGATATGAGCTTAATACTAGTTTATATGTTTTATAGTTATAATTTATCAATATTTGATGATAAAGGTGTATTCTTGGATTTATGGTTTAAGGGTTTAAAATTTTTACTGTGATTTATTTGTGTAACCTAGGATTTTTTTTGTAATCCTCAGGGAAGACCATATATGAATCACCAGAGGAGACCATGTATGAATTTTGTGGGATTTTTTAAAAGGCCATCCTAATGGAGCAAAGAGCAATTATCTTTAACAAAAGCTTTTTTTTTTTTTTTTTAAGTTTTCAAACATAGTTTATTAGAGAAAGAGGAGAGAAAAGAAAGGGAGGCATGCCAGAACTGGCATGGGTGAAAGAAACTAACAAAACTTTTTTTAAAAATTGTAGTTTTTCTAAATTTGAATCAATTATTAGAATAAGACATGAATTCTTTTAGTGTGGACTCTATGTATTTACTTATTTTAAAGATGTGGGGTACACTTCAGGGTTAGGTATACAAATGTTCATTATGCAGGTACCCTTGTTTTTTAAATTATTTTTAAATTATAAATATATGGGGTACAATTCAGGCTTAGGTATACAAACGTTGATTATGCAGGTACCCTTGTTGATGAGGTGTGCCCCTCCCTTCCCTGGCAGTTTCCCTCAACTGCCAATCCACCTCCCCTCTCCCCCTGCCCCCCGACAGTTTCCCATTACTGCCAATGCATTTCTTTTTTTTTTTTGAGTTGGAGTCTCACTCTGTCGCCCAGACTGGAGTGCAGTGGCCGCTCCCGGCCACCGCAGCCTCGGCCTGCTGGGCTCCGGCGATCCTTCCACCTCAGCCTTCCGAGTAGCCGGAATTACAGGCATGCGCCACCACGCCCAGCTGATTTTTTTGATTTATTGTAGAGATGAGGTCTCGCTACCCAGGCGGGTCTCGAACCCGCGGGCTCAGGCAATTCACTCACCTCAGCCTCCCAAAGGCGCGGGATTACAGGCTGAGCCACCGAGCCCAGCTGCCAATGCATTTCTTATAGTATTATGATAATTGTTCAAGATACACTTATAAGTGAGAACATGTGGTATTCTGTTCTTTGTTTCTGTGATAGATCACTGAGTATGATAGACTCTAAATCCATCCAAGTTGCTGCAGAGTCCTTATGTTTGTCCTTCTTTATGGCTGCATAATATTCCATCGTGTATATGTACCACATTTTTTAAAATCCAGTTCAGCTTTGATGGGCAGCATGGTTGGTTCCATGTTTTTGCTATTGTGACTAGAGCTGCAACAAACATATGTGTGCAGGTATCTTTTTTGTAGAATGATTTGAGTTCCTCTGGGTATATTCCCAATAGGGGGATTGCTGGATCATATGGAAGGTCAATTTCTAGTTCTTTCAGAAATCGCCACACTGTCTTCCAAAGAGGTTGCACTAGTTCGCATTGCCACCAGCAGTGTAGAAGTGTTTGTTTTTCTCCGCATCCTAGCTAGCATCTTTTGTTGTTTGTTTTATTAATGGTGGTCATTCTTACTGGGGTTAGGTGCTATCTCAATGTGGTTTTGCTTTGCATTTCTCTGATGATGAGTGAGGCTGAGCACTTTTTTATGTGTCTGTTGGCTGCCTGTATATCTTCTTTTGAGAAGTGTCTATTCATGTCTTTTGCCCACTTTTTAATGGGGCTTTTTTTTTTTCCCTTTCAGCATGTTTGAGTTACTTATAGATCCTAGATGTTAGACCTTTGGTATACAGTTGGCAAATATTTTTTCCCATTCTGTTGGCTGCCTCCCTGCTCTCTTGATGGTTTCTTTTGCTTTGCAGAAGCTCTGGACTCATTTTAATACAAAAATTAATACCAGTCCTTATTGCCAAAAAAATAAGCATTCTGAGTTCCTGATTAAATAATCTAATCCATCATTTATGGTCCCTGCTGTTTTACTGGCCACCTTCATATTATATGTTCCCCAAGTCCTTCAGAACCCAGTTCAGAAACATTATAAATAATAAAATGGTGCATCTTAATGCTCTCTTTAGTATTAGAATCATATTCTGCTAAATAAAGAAATATATATGATTTTTCTTTTTTCCAGAGGTAGATTTTTGGGAAATGTGAAGAGATATTGGCAGTGATTATCATACGGACATATTCCCTTATTTACAAAATAGAAGGCAATGCAAAGGGTAAATGCTAAATTGCTAATTGAATTAGTATCACGCTACTCCTTTAGCTACTTAGGTAGAAATCTGTGAAACCTTAAATGTCTCATCATATTAGTTAGAATCAAAAACAGCTGAAATTATATCTTCTGGCTGACTTTCTGATGAGAATTTTTCTACTGTCTAATAATCATTTGCATCCTGACCATTTATTAGAGTCAAAAATGCTGTTAGGACAGATGTATGTAGGAAGCTATTTATGACAAGTGAATGTGCCTAGGATAGTTTCCAGGTTGCACAAGGGGCACACATGCAGTGTGTTTATTATCATTTTTATTTTTATTTTATTTATTTATTTTTTATGAGTTGGAGTCTCACTCTGTCATGGTTAATTATATAATTTTGTATCCTTCAGATGTGCTTTTTTTTTTTATAATATGAAACTGGGTACTTACTGGACTAGAAGCTTAAACAGCTTAGTGTAAGAAAATCAAGGCCCAAAATATGGTAGTATAGTTTATCTTTTTAAATACTATTCAATGTCTAGAACATAGAATATTTTCCCCACATGCAATAACGTTTAAATATTAAATATTACACTAAATCTTAAAATAATAATTTTATTAATACATTTGACAAGTATTTTTAATATCAAATATAAAATCTAGCTGGAAACAATTTTAGCAATCTTTCCTGCACTTATTTACAAAAGGAATATTTACAAAAGGACGATCTCATAGGAGAAGGGACTGAGTGGGAGTGTACACACATTCAAGTTAAGAGGTTCCATCCCAAGCCAGTTAAGAACATGGCGAAGGAACAGGGGCAAGGATAACAGAGAATGCTTTTGCTATCCACAACTCATTCTTGAGGGGTGACAGTCACTCTAATCAGTTCTTCCCTTTCCCTACAGTCCCTTCCTGCTTCTCACCCTGGTCCCAATTGTCCCAAACTAGTTGCAACTCTGGCTTAAAATGGGACTATTACATCATAGTTTCTATTCAAGAAACTCTATCTATACATACAGTTTCATTAGAGAAAAGCCTAGAACAAGTATCCTAAGAAACAACAAAAATATGGAAAAAAAAACAGGAAAATAAGTCAGGATAAATATTTTCCCTTAGGGAATATGTGTCGCTTAATTCCTTTTCATTGTGGAGATATGCCTTATGTAGCCTGTAGTCTATTTCTTTGTGGTCTCTGCAGTTGTAGGATGTTAAAATAACAGTCACAGCTAAGGTGTATGGGAGAACAGCTGCTTGTCTTTTTACAGAAATGGTATTCTGTAAAATGAGAAGTTTGGATTAGACTAATCATAGGATTATATCTAAGACTCTTTTAAAAAAGTTTTTATTTTAAATATGTGGGCTACAATCTAGGGTTAGGTGTACAAATGTTCATTATGCAGATACCCTTGTTGATGAGGTGTACCTCCTCCCCCTGCAGTTTCCCACTGCTGCCAATCCCTTTCTTATAGTATGACAATAGTTGTTCAAGGTCCGCTTATGAGTGAGAACATGTGATAATCGGTTTTTTGTTTCTGTGATATTATAGCCTCAAAGTCCGTCGAAGTTGCTGTGAAGTTCATAATTTTGTCTTTCTTTATAGCTGCATAATATTTCATCTTGTTATGTACCACATTTTTAAAACTTGTCCAACTTTGATGGGCAGCATGGTTGGCTCCATGTTTTTGCTAATGTAAATAATGCTGCAGT
This sequence comes from Carlito syrichta, assembly GCF_000164805.1. NCBI lineage: Eukaryota > Metazoa > Chordata > Mammalia > Primates > Tarsiidae > Carlito > Carlito syrichta. The sequence continues at coordinate 53,438 of NW_007076291.1, forward strand.
AAACAGGCATGTGCAGGTATCTTTTTCATAGAGTGATTTGAGTTCCTCTAGGTATATTCCCAGTAGGGGGATTGTGGGGTCATATGGGAGGTCGACTTTTAGATCTTTTAGGAATCGCCACACTGTTTTCCACAGAGGCTGTACTAGTTTACACTCCCACCAACAGTGTGGAAGTGTTTCCTTTTTGCCACGTCCTCTCCAGCATCTGTTGTTTTTTGAGTTATTGGTTATGCCCATCCTGAATGGAGTTAGGTGGTATCTCAGTGTGGTTTTAATTTGCATTTCTTTGATGACTAGTGATGCCGAGCATTTTTTAATGTATCTGTTGGCTGCTTGTATGTCCTCTTTTGAGACATGTCTATTCATATCTTTTGCCCACTTTGTAATGGAGCTGTTTGTTTTTTTTCTTTTTGGCACGTTGGAGATCCTTGCAGAGCGTAGATTAGGCCTTTGTCAGATATACAGTTGGCAACTATTTTTTTTCCTCTTCTATGGGCTGTCTCCCCACTTTCTCAATGGTTTCTTTGACTTTGCAGAAGTTTGGCAGTTTGGTGACCTTTAAGCCTCAAGCTGAGAAATGCATCCTTAGCTAATTTTTAATTTAAAGTTGTATTATTGCTAGCCCTAAAAAGTTCCTTCTTTCCTAATTATGGCATGTGCTTTCAAATCTATTTCTACTTAGCTTTTTTACTTCTTCTAACTCACTTTTATGATAAATATGTACAAGAGGAGACTTACTGAATTTTCTTTTTGATTGGCCACAGTTTAGAGAATGGTTTATAGTCCTTGCTTCTTTGTCTTGAGACAGCAGAAATAAATTTAAAGCCTAATTAGTGTTGAAATTCTTTACCAAAAGTAAAATACTTTATATCCTTTTAAAATGATTGCATATTTTTCTAAGAAAGAAAACACTCTTCCTTGAGCTTAGGATTCTTAGGTGGGAAAGGAGAAGTCTTAGGTGGAAAGATCATGGCCATCAGTGATGTTCCTGCTGAAAGAGGACGTGTGTTCATCACTGCCCCAAATGCTGTGGCACATTCAATATACAGTCTCCCTTCTACTTTGTTTCTTTAAAAAGTACAAGAGGGATTAGGTTTTTCTTTTGAGTGGTATACAGTTATTTTAAATATTTTTACAAAACACAGCATAGTAATTTTATTATGCCCCAAACTTTGGCATGCATGTTCAAGCTTCCATACTTGACAAAATGAATTATCCATATGTCATCAAGAAATCTAGTTAGTGGAGATGAGCTGACTTTTTTATAAACAAGTATTTAGTGTTCTGGATTTTTAAATTTATCTTAATGTTAAAAATAAGGAGGAAAGCTAGATTTATAGTAAGATTGACTAAGTTTTGAAATTTTTTTCCAACAGGTTATATCAATCAGTGAAAATTCTGTATTCCTTTGGCATTTTTGTGACATATTCAATTCAGTTCTATGTTCCAGCAGAGATCATTATCCCATGGATCACATCCAAATTTCATGCTAAATGGAAACAAATCTGTGAATTTGGGATAAGGTCTTTCTTGGTTAGTATTACTTGTAAGTATCACTATATGTTTATATCATAATAATTATCTTATTGTTGAATTTCTTAAAATGAAAGCTACTTAAAGTATATTTTCAATATTTTAAAAACAATTTTACTTACCCAGCTGGGATATTTTGGGGTTAAAATTCTGTTTTTCTACTTCTATATAAGAAAAATGTAAACTAGATCCATCACACTTAAAAGAACTAAGCAGATTATTTTGAAAATGACATTAGTGTTGATTAAAATCAGTTACACAAGGAATCCCTTACATTGTTGATACACATTTGATTTTGGTTCTCATTTTCCTCAGGTTTTTAAATTTCTCCTAACATTTGTATATTAAACAGTTTAATTCCCCATGACTGTCTACAAGAGAGGATTTTATTTTATTCATGTTGGTCTTTAATAATTTCAGTAGTTCCGGGCTCGGTGGCTCAGCCTGTAATCCCACACCTTTGGGAGGCTGATGTGAGTGGATTGTCTGAGCCCGCGGGTTCAAGACCCACCTGGGCAGCGAGACCTCATCTCTACAATAAATCAAAAAGTCAGCTGGGCGTGGTAGTGCATGCCTGTAATTCTAGCTACTCGGAAGGCTGAGGCGGAAGGATTGCCGGAGCCCAGCAGGTCAAGGCTGCGGTGGCCAGGAGTGGCCATTGCACTCCAGTCTGGGCGACAGAGTGAGACTCCAACTCAAAAAAAAAAAAATTAATAATAATAATTTCAGTAGCTTATTTTCTTATTATTTGAAGGAGTGTATATAATCTCATATTAAGGTTTCACACCATAAAATGCCTTCCCAAGGCAGCGTTAATAATGGAGACTTATGGAGAGGGAGTTTGAATTTGGTATAATAGAAAGAGGGTGAATTTTGAGTCACACAGACCTGGAGGTTGAACCTCAAGCCTGCTTGCTGTTACCTTTAGGCAAGTCACATACCATAGTTGAGTCCCCCTTTCTTCAACTATGAAATGATGCTGTCTTCCTTGTGGCATTTTTGAGAGTTTTAAAAATAATATTAACACAATAGCTGGAAGTTATTATCATTTTCACCATTATTATAACCACAAATATAAAGGTGACTGCATCACCAAACTAACCTGAGATTGCCTAAAATGATACAAGGGATCAGATTACTATTGTCCTGAGAAACAAGCAACTTTTGGAAACTCTATATGTAAGATATTAATAACTATCTTGTACTATTCAAGGTTAGACAATATAGAGCTAGAAATTTTAGGCAACTTTATATGTAAATTGCATTGAGACCAGGTAGAGTGGCTCATACCTGTAATTCCAATGCTTTGGGAGGTCAAGGCTGGAGGATTACTTGAGACTAGGAGTTTAAGACCAGCCTGAGCAACATGGCAAGACCCCATATCTATAAACAAACAACCAGACAACAATGTACCAGATGTGGCAGTGCATGCCCATAATCCCTGCTACTGGAGAGGCTGAAGCAAGAGAATTACTAAGCTCAGAAGTTTGAGGTTGCATTGAACTGTGATTTTGCCACTGTCCTCCAGTCTAGAGAAGGAGACCCTGTTTCTGGAAAATTTAATGCTTTGAGGAGCTTGGGATGGAGCTTATGTCTAGATTTAAAGAATTGATTGTGTTGCATTTATTTTGAAAATATTGAGAGCCACCACTAAAAATTAAGAAGTAGAGAAATCAGTGGACTGTAAACTGAAGACTAAATTACAAAGAAGACAAATTCAATATATATATTATACACACACACACACACACACACACACACACACACACACACACACACACACACATATGAAATAGAAATAGAGGATAACAACAATCAGAGATAAAATGTTAGTTATGAAGACAAATAAAGGAGAACCAGCACATGCATAACTGGAATCACCAAAAAATGACCTGTGGTTATATAATAGTCATTGTAGGCTGTGGTGATGTAGTTATCACAGCAAACTCAGCTGTTATTTCTGGTGGCAACTCCAAACCCTCAACATATCAATTAACAAAACATTTAAGAACAATTTAAAGAAATAATATGGGTCTTAACAAATCTTCTGTTGACACATTTTAGTAAATCAATATAAGATCAAGAAAGCACCAGACCAAAATGACAGAAAACTTGTCAATAATTTGAAAGAAAATTCTGCTGACCATAGTGGAGTACGATTTTTTTAACTTCTCAGTTTGAAGTAATTCAGACAGAAAAGTTATAAAAGAAAGTAGTTACCATATACCCTTTACTCAGCTTCCTGTGATGTTAAAAGCTTACATAGCCACAATACAGTTGTTAAAACCAGAAAATTAACATGGATACAGTGCTATTAACTACACTATAGGTCTTATTCTAATTTTGCCAGTTTTCTCACTTATATCCTTTTCTGGTCCAGGAGATAATCCAAGGTCCCATTTGACTTTAGCTTTCATGTCTGCTAGTTTGTTCCAATTTTGACAATTCTTGCCTTTGTCTTTCTTGACCTTGACACTTTTGAAGTGTCAGTAATTTTGGAGAATATTTTCCATTTGAATTTTTCTGATGCATTCTTATGATTAGATTGAAATTAAGCATTTCTACCAAGAATCCCACAGAAGTGATGCTATGAACTTTTCAGAGTATCCCATCATGGTATCAGCATCTTATTGGTAATGTTAACTTTGTTTTTACTTGGTTACTTGCATACTTACTTTGCTGACATATTTCTGCATTGTAAAGGTATGAGTTTTCCCTTTATAATTAGTAAGTGTCTTATAGGAAGATACTTTGAGACTGTGCACATATTCAGATCTCATTTATCTTGAGATCACTTTGAGTCCAAGAGTTCCAGGCCACTAATTTTACCATCTTTCAGTGATTCTTCCTGCCCGATGTTTATTGTGATCCTTAATAATGATTTGTTTCCATGGTTCCTTCTATTTTGGCTAATTGGAATTCTGTAAGGAATAGCTGTCTCTTCTCCCCAGTTTATTTATATCATGCTACTTCATGTTTTGTGCATTATTGAACAGTATGGCAGGCAGAATAGTGCAGATGCTTTGGAAATAAACTATCCAGACTTTTTTGCTCAGACTTATACAGCCAAAAAATTAAAAAATTAAATTTTGCTCAGACTTATACAGCCAAAAAATTAAACTTCCACTGTTGACAAGTGGAAGTCCAGGGAATGTTACTGTCTTTGTTTCTTTTTTTTCTTTTAGTTTAGAACAAAATATGGCCGATTTTACAAGCAGCAGTTTAGTAGTCTGATACTGTTAGTATTGAAAGTGTCTGCCTTTAGTATCCACTTAAGCACTAAACATGTAAGTAAGAAAACTTTATATTTTCACTTTCTAGGTGCTGGAGCGATTCTTATTCCTCGTTTAGACATTGTGATCTCCTTCGTTGGAGCTGTGAGCAGCAGCACCTTGGCTCTGATCCTACCCCCTTTGGTTGAAATTCTTACATTTTCTAAGGAGCATTACAATATATGGATGATCCTAAAAAATATTTCTATAGCATTCACTGGAGTTGTTGGGTTCTTATTAGGTACATATGTAACTGTTGAAGAAATTATTTATCCTACTTCCAAAGTTACAGGTGGCACTCCACAAAGTCCTTCTCTAAGTTTTAATTCAACATACTTAACATCTGGTTTGAAATAGTAGAAACAGAGCTATGGGACTTCTACTTCTGTCTCAATTCTGAAAATGGTTAAAATGAGAACTAGTAAAATGCAATGCTATATACTTAAAAATAGTACCAAACTCTGTTGTCTTTTGACACAATATTAATATTTTGGCAGGAATTGTTATTCTTTGCCAATAGTGGTAAACTACAACAGAGCCTAAGTTTTGAGTGTTAGCAATAATTCAAAAAATGAAGTTTTGAAAATTGAAAAAACTTTAAATGTAAAAAAAATAAAGAATAAAATTACTTATATTATTATTTGAGTCACTAAGAAATAATTTAACCAAGATTTCTCTTTTACACCATGCTGTAATGGTAGTTGATCTTCATAATAATAATAAAGAGGCCCTGTACAAGTTTCTGACTTAATGTTTCCATCAGATTCCAAAAGGACTTTAAAGGTTTTCCAGTATTGCTGCCTTATTTTTTATCAGAGGAAATGGAGACCCAGAAGGCCAAGTAACGTGACCAAGACCACTTAGCCTTGAGATCAAAAGACCCTGGTCTTCTGACTCCCAAGCCAGGATTTTTTATTTTTCACATCATGTCCAAGAAAAGGAGTAAATTGTGTTCAGTTTAGTTTTAGTGTCGAGTCTATTTAATTGTATTTTAATACTTTGAAAGTGGGTGCATGATCTTGAGCAGAAAATCAGAGAACTCTAAGAAGCCTGCATTATGGCAATATATACCTCAGCAAGGGAAAGAAGCAATGTTCTTTTTAAACAGAGTGAAGACCACTTGCTGATGTAACTGCTGGCTGATAGAATGTGCTCAGCTACATGATTTGTGGCTTGAGCTCTTTTTATTGGTTCTTCCCTTTCCTGGGTTTTATTAGCATTGTAATGGCAGAAAATAGGTATCTCACAAAATAGGGTTTGTAGTCTTTATCCCTGTGACTTTGCTTATCACAGCCTTTTATTAGTCTGAGTGGATAGAATAAAAGAACCACAGCTGGGTGTGATGGCTGACTCCTGTAATCGTAGTACTTTCAGAGACCAAGGCCAGAGGATTACTTGAGGCCAGGAGTTTGAGACCAACCTGGACGACATAGTGAGACCCCCATATCTTAAAAAAAAAAAAAAATTAGCCAGACTAGTATGTGCCTGTAACCCCAGCTCCTCAGGAGACTGAGGCAGGAGGATCACTTGAGTCCAGGAGTTCAAGGCTGCAATGAACTATGATCATACCATTGCACTCTAGCTTGGGTGACAGAGTGAGACCCTGTCACTAAAACATACCTAAAGGCCGGGTGCAGCGGCTCAAGTCTGTAATTCCAGGACTTTGGGAGACTGGGGCGAGAGGATTGCCTGAACCCAGGGGTTTGAGAACAGCCTGGGCAACTTGGTGAGACTATGTCTCTACAATATATCAAAAAATTAGCCCGGTGGGGTAACCACTTAACTCTGCTATCAGGAATACCAATGTTAGAAATGATGAGGGGGCTGAACATAGTAGCTTATGCCTGTAATCCCAGCACTTTGGGAGGCAAGGTAGGAGGATCGCTTGAAGCCAGGTGTTCAAGACCAGTCTGGCAATATATTGAGATCTGTCTCATCTCTACAGTAAATCAAAAAATTAGCCAGACATGGTGGCACGTGCCTGTAGTTCTAGCTACTTGGAAGGCTGAGACAGAAGTCTTGCCTGAGCCCAGCAGGTCGAGGTTGCAGTGGCCGTGAATGTACCACTGCACTCCAGCCTGGGTGACAGAGTGAGACTCTTGACTCAAAAAAAAAAAAAAAAAAAAGCCTAAGCAGAACCATAAACCATAAAGGGGATTCATGCTTATTGAGACAATAAGAAACTGTACACTAAATTATTGAGATAGTTAAGGCTTTTTTTAGAAAAGTACCTTCCATTTTATTTTCTTCAAGCCCAGTTATTACTAAAATAAAGAATCTCAGTTGATGGGGAAGATAAAAATTATTAAGTTTGAAACATTAAGAATTAAGAATAGGACTGTCATCTGACCTTTTAAAAAATTCTTGCTTTAAAATATGAACTTTTTAACCAGGCTGGTGGTACTCTAGTTTGTACTACTACAAGATATTAAGATCATTATAGTCTCTATTTTTATATGAAATTTTAACTTATTTCTGGTATTTTTGCTTGCATTGTTAATTGATCATCAAGCAATCCTAAAGATACATTAGAAGCTTTATTTTCTTTCAAATTCATAATAATCAAAACTTTATATGTTTGCATTAAATGTCATCAATAATTGTGATACTTTTATATCAAATCTGTTACACGAGTCTTTAGTTATACTAAGAATGCAGAAGTTACAGGAAAAGTAATCTTCACTGAAAATATTATGTAATCTTGAATCTAAGATTAAATTTGGTGTTTTTAAAATTTTATAATGGTATGAAATGAATTGAAAATCATTATTTAATAGAAAGTGATATTAGGGTTTTGTCAGCTCTTTAGGCATTTCTAGTCCATGTGATTTTATTTTTGTATGTTCACCTGTTTGTTTTCCTTATAGAATTCATCAAATGTAATAAAATTCTGAACAATTGATCATAGTAATACATTTTAAAATTCAACACAGACACATCTTGAGCATATCATCAAGCCTGGGTGACAGAGTGAGACTCTTGACTCAAAAAAAAAAAAAGCCTAAGAAGAACCATAAACCATAAAGGGGATTCATGCTTATTGAGACAATAATAAACTGTACACTAAATTATTGAGATAGTTAAGGCTTTTTTCAGAAAAGTACCGTACATTTTATTTTCTTCAAGCCCAGTTATTACTAAAATAAAGAATCTCAGTTGATGGGGAAGATAAAAATTATTTAGTTTGAAACATTAAGAATTAAGAATAGACTTCCTTATGCAATGAGAATGATTAATCAATATCCAGTACTAAATTTACTAAATTATCAGTACCTTAAATATAAGACAGAGTTGAAATAGTAAGAAGGGCTAGAAATAAGAGGGACTAGAAAGGGATAAAGTAATTTTAATTCTCAACAAGAAACACTGTTTAGATGGAAAGTGTAAGTGCACTCTTATTAAGGATATTTGATGATATGTTTTATTTGCAAAATAATCAGTGAGTAATATTTTTTCTGAAAATTTGTTTTTAATGAGTCATAAAATTTTCTGAGGATTTTGGAGAGGATATATTGATTATACTAACTGTTGCTTTTATTTGGGGGTTGAAGAAAGAAGAAATTGTACCTGTCAGATTTTGTACCTGACCTCTTTTGGATCATCCCATTGTGGCTAAAATAACTTCAGCATTATATCTGCCAACACAGTGGAGAACTCATCTCTGAAAGTTAGTCTGTTGCCCAAGAGCCTTTTCTGCTACTGAGGGGGAAGAAAGGAAAGCTTTGTTTACCTTTGATGAGCTCTGTTCTAAGTCAGTCATCACTGTTCCCTTACACCCAATAATTCCATCAGTATCAGAGTCAGCTTGTCAAAACACTGGTTCTTGGACAGTTTTTTCAGTGGATCTTCTTTTCCTCACATGGCCAGATTTCTTCACACTTAAAGAAATAAGAACTGAGGATTTTTCTTGATTAAAGTCCAATTTAGATGGTGTTACTAAATGAGAATAAGTACTGTATCAGCAAATGCCATATTATATTTAGTTTTATCCTCACAAAATTTCCTTTATTAAAACTATTTCTGCCTCTCCTCTACATGATGTACTTGCAAATGCCATGTTATATTTAGTTTTATCCTCACAAAATTTCCTTTATTAAAACTATTTCTGCCTCTCCTCTACATGATGCACTTGCATATCTAACAAGCATTTTATGACAATTTATGTGTGAATTTCCTATGTCTAATTTTATTCAGTATTTTCATAATAGCTTCATAAAAATGTCTTTAACTGAAAATACTATAAAATATTGGTTGAAATAGTAAAGGTCTGTATTAGTGCCATTTCTAACTGTAGCAAAGCATGGGTCTTGCTGTAGCTTACCTGTAGTATTCACCACAGATGTTAATACAGTATCTGAGTAGTACATTTTTACTGACAGTTATACCCAATTAGATCTTGACCTCACTTCTCTTTTCTTCATTCAAAAGGTAGAAGATGCAGCATAGAGCTAATGGAAATAATAGATAAAATCATTCAAATAACATTAGTGGCTCAATTAATGCTATCTATTGAGGAATGAAATAATTTGGTAAAAATACAGATCATCGATTATGTAAAACTAAAATTACTTTTTTTAAATGAGTATTTTGATCTTTTTGGCTCATCCAGCTTCCCTTTACAAGAAAATTTGAGAAACTTTGACTTAAAAAAGTATAGTAAGATTTGTCCTATCATTAAATTGTTGGCTGTAATAGTTGATACTTTGGCAGCATTATGGTTAATCTTATTTATGCCATTAGAGCTTACTAGCTAGACACCTTTCTGAAACTGGTTTTGACCTAGGAGGTAAGAAAATATGATTAAGAAATGGCTAGAAGTGCTGTTTATTTTCCTATGTTAAGTAAAATGGCAAATCACTCTGACTCTTAAAATTTCATATTAACATTGTCTAGTTCCTTTATGCATGTATATACATGTATACACAGACATATCAATAATCTATGTGAACCTAGATACTAATACTAATTTACTATTTAAATTTGGTTCAGAAAGATGTTGTTTTGAAAAGATCACTCTAAAAATTGCTCCATTAGAATGTTCTCAATAATGAATAGGAAAATATATATATTTATACTATGAATGAATAAATTAAGCTGTGGATTTTTATGTTCTTCAGAATGATTTTGTTATTTTGAATGAAAACTGTCATTACACTTGAGTCAATTCTTTTAACTTATTTTTCTTTCTAACTATGAAAAAATCTGTCTTGAGGTATTGTAACTTTTCTGAATTTTCAATAAAATATTTTGCTTGCAATGGCCTTTTTGCAAATTTGTCTTTTATAAGATTAAATGACATTAATAAATATGTTAGAAATGGAAGTAGTGTAATATTCTCATAACAAATAACATTTTAACCAGTCTTTATAGTTAATTCATCATGTTGGAAGTTGATATTGTGTACTCCTAAGATTTAAAAACAAAAATTGGTTAAAAATGACACAAAACCGTGACGTGAGCCTCATGCAAAGTGAATTAAGGATGAGCAGTCTGCAAGTGCTGCATTTGCAGTATCATTGACCACTTTCTTAAGGCCAGGAATAGGTATCAGTCATTTTATTGGCATTGCAAAATTGGAATAATGCTTTTGGAAAGATCAAAGACTATCAAGATGTTTATACCTTCACATCAGTAATCCTGCTCTTGTGAACTCAGCATAAGGACATACATGGTTCATCAGACGACTCTGCCTAAAGGTGCATTTACAAAATTATGATTTAATTGTGAAAAATTGGAAACAACCTAAATTTTCGACAATGAATAAATTAAGAACCTTAATCTAGAGTACAATGATTATTATACTAAAGTTATACTGGAGACTAATAATTTGGGAAAGAAAAAATGCATGAAATGTTAATTGCAGTTCTGTAAAAAGACGAGAGATATACAGAAAATGGAGCTATAATGTTGAGTTAAAGAAATGGGTTTTACTAGTTTTAAATGACTATTCAAATGTGGGCTGTGAGGGAAATGATTTTAGAAAGGGAAGAAGGAGTATATAAAGCCTTAATAGCACATACTTCTGGCAAGCAACAGAAGGATCACAAAGACAAAAAAAAAATGGAGTTAGGAGGAGGTACATTGAGATGTAATTACAGTTAAAAGCCTTATGGGGTACTTGCTAGAGGAAAAAAACATGGCTGCTTTGTAAAATTCATAGTTAATGTAAATAAAGCAGTTCTTAACATACATACATGCTCACGAAATTCTGCATATAGATTGGCAGGGTTCACATCGCAAGGGATCTGTGGACTCCAGGGGAAAGGTGTTTCAGGAAAGATGGTGCATCCGTTTTTTGTGTTCTTTAAAATTTTTAAAGATTTGGGCAACAATTCAGGGCTAGGCATACAAATGTTCATTGTGCAGGTAACCTTGTTGATGAGGTGTGCACCGTTTCCCACTACAGCCAATCCCACCAACCACCCCTCCCCCCCCCGCAATTTTCCTCTACGACCAATCCCTTTCTTAGAGTATTATGATAATTGTTCAAAGTCTGCTTATGAGTAAGAACATGTGATTCTCAGTTCTTTGTTTCTGTGATAGATTACTCAGTATCATAGACTGGAAAGTTCATAATTTTGTCTTTATGGCTGTGTAATATTCCATCATGTATATGTATTTTTAAAAAATCCAGTCCTCTTTCAGTGGGCAGCACAGTTGAATCCATGTTTTTTGCTATTATGAATAATGCTGCAATAAACATACGTGTGCCAGGTATCTTTTTCATAGAGTGATTTGAGTTCTTCCAGGTATATTTCCAGTAGAGGGATTGCAGGGTTGTATGGAAAGTCGATTTTTAGATCTTTTAGAAATCATCAAATTGTTTTCCTCCCACCAACAGTGTAGAAGTATTCCCTTTTCCCCACATCCTCTCCAGCATCTGCTGTTTTTTGAGTTGATGACGGCCATCCTGACTGGAGTTAGGTTGTATCTTAGTGTAGTTTTATTTTGCATTTCTTTGATGACTAGTGAGGCTGAGCATTTTTTCATGTAGCTATTGGTTACTCATATGTCTTCTTTTGAAAAGTGTCTATTCATATCTTTTGCCCACTTTGTAATGGTGCTTTTCTTTTTGGCACTTTGGAGTTCCTTGTAGATCCTAGATGTTAGGTCTTTGTCAGATACACAGTTGGCAAATATTTTTTCCCACTCTGTGGGCTGTCTCCCCACTCTCTCAATGGTTTATTTGGCTTTGCATAAGCTTGTCAGTTTGATGAGGTCCCACTTGTCTATCATTTCTTATGGCATGGACACTTGTGGTTTTGATCAGGTATTGGTTGCCAGTTCCAATTTCCATAAAGGTGTCTCCTTCATTTTCTAAGATTCTTATATTTTGTGGTTTTATGTTTAGGTTTTTGATCCATTTAGATTTGATTTTTGTGTATGGTGATAGATAGGGGTCTTGTTTTAATGTTCTGCATGTAGGCAGCCAGTTTTCCCAGCACCATTTACTGAATAGGTTCTCCCCTCCCCCGTGGTTGATGGTGGAGGCTTTGTCAAAGATGAGTTGGTTGAGAAATTGAGGTTTTGCTTCTGGAATTTCTATCCTGTTCCATTGGCCTATATGCCTGTTCTACCAATACCAGGCTGTTTTGATTATTGTAGTTTTATAATAAAGTTTAAGCTGTGGGAGTGGGATACCTCCCCCTCTTTTTTTTTCTGAGTATTGTTTTGGCTATTTGTAGTCATTTATTTTTCCATATGAATTCCTGTATTGTTTCCAGGTCTGAGAAGAATGATGCGAATAATTTAATGGGTATTGAGTTAAATCTGTAGATTGCCTTGGGGAAGATGGCCATCATAACAGTGTTGATTCTTCCAATCCATGAGCATGGGCTATTTTTCCATTTGTTTGTGTCATCTTTGATTTCTTTGAGCAGTGTTTTGTAGTTTTCATTGTAAAGGTCTTTGACTTCTCTGGTTAGGAAGATGCCAAGGTATTTCATTTTTTGGTGGCTATTGTGAATGGGATTGTACTTTTTATTTGAGTTTCTGTTTGTTTGTTTACTGTTGATGTATAGGAATGTGACTGTATTTTGCACATTTATTTTATACACTGAGACTTCGCCAAAATCCTTTATCAGTGCAAGGAGGTTTTGACAGATTCTCTTGGGTTTTTGAGGTATTGAATCATGTCATCTGCAAAGAGGGATAAGTTGACTTTCTCTTTTCCTGTTTGAATACACCTGATCTGCCTCTCTTGTCTGATTGCTCTAGCTAGGACTTCCAATACTATGTTGAACAGGAGGGGTGAGAGTACGCATACTTGTCTTGTTCTGGTTTTCAGGGTAAATGGTTCCAATTTTTGTCTGTTTAGTAGTATGGGTTTCTCATAGATGACTCTTACTATTTTGAGGTATGTTCCATCTATACCTAGATGTTCGAGGGTTTTTATTAAGAAGCAGTGCTGGATTTTATTGAAAGCTTTTTCTGTGTCTAATGATAAAATTAAGTGGTTTTTGTCTTTACGTCTGTTTTTGTATTTAATTATGTTTGTGGTTTTGTGGATGTTGAACCAGCCCTACATCCTTAGAATTAAGCCTACTTGGCCATGGTGGATGATTTTTGAGATGTGTTGTTGGATCCAGTTTGCTAGAATCTTGTTGAAAATTTCAGCATCTATGTTCATTAAGGATATTGGCCCGTATTTCTCTTTTTTGGATCTTCACCTGGTTTGGCAATCAATGTGATGTTAGCTTCATAAAGTGATTTGGGGAGAGTTACATCTTTCTTGATTGTCTGAAGTACTTTCAGTGGGATTGGTATCAGCTCCTCCTTGTATGTATTGTAGAACTCTGCTGGAAAGTCATCTGGTCCAGGCTTTTTGTGTGTGGGTAGTTTTCTTATGACACAATTTTCTGGGTTGTTATTGATCTATTTAGGGTCTCAATTTCTTCTTTTTTCAATCTGGGATGGTTGTTTGATGTCAGAAAGTCTTCCATTTTCTTTAGGTTTTCAAGTTTTTGTTTTGTTTTGTTTTTTTCCTCTGTTGATCAGTCTAGATAGGGGGTCCATCAATCTTGTTTATCCTTTCAATAACCAGGTTTTTGTTTTGTCGCTTTTTTTGTATTATATTTTTGTCTTCTATGTCTCAAATTTGGGCTTTTATTTTGGTGATCTGGATTCTCCTGCTGACATTAGAGTTTTGGTGAGCTTGCTTTTCCAGCTTCCTCAGGTGTTGGGTTGTTAACTTGTGATCCTTCCATTTTCTGCATGTGTGTTCAGACAGATATGAATTCCCCTCTTAGCACTGTTTCCATGGCATCCCAGAGGTTTTGGTATGATGTTTCTTCATTTTCATTTGTTTCCAGGAGTGTTTTAACCTCTGTTTTGATTTTCTTATTGACCAAGAAGTTGTTCAACATCATGCTGTTTAGTGTCCATGTCGTTTTGGATTTTGGGGAAACTTTGTGTTGTTATTTATTTTTATTCCACTGTGGTCTGAGAAGGTGCATGGCAGAATTTCAATCCTATAGAATTTGCTTATGCTTGATTTTGGCCGAGGATATAGTCAATCTTAGAGTATGTTGCATGTAGTAATGAGTAGAATGTATATTCTTTGGTTGTTGGGTGGAGTGTTCTGTAGATATCAATTAAGTTCATTTGGTCAAGTGTCACATTGAGGTTCCAGATCTCCTTGTTGATTTTTTGTCTTGATGATCTGTCTATGATTGTGAGTTGGGTATTTAAGTCCCCAGCTATGATAGTGTTAGAGTTAATGTCTTTTTTAAGTTTACCTAGAAGCTGCTTTGTGAAAGTTGGTGCTCCTATGTTGGGTGCATATATGTTTAGGATGAATGTGTCTTATTGATGGATTGAACCTTTTATCATTATGTAGTGCCATTATTTTTCTTTTAAAATTTTTGATAACTTAAAGGGTATTTTGTCTGATATTAAGATTGCAACTCCTGCTTTCTTTTGATTCCATTCACCTGAAAATTTGCTTTCCATCCTTTCACTTTGAATCTGTGAATGTCTTTTTTGGTGAGATGAGTCCCCTGTAGACAATATACTGTTGCATCATGATATTTTATCCAATTTGCCATTCTATGTCTTTTCATTGGTGCATTTAGTCCATTCACATTCAAACTAATTATTGAGATGTGAGAGTTTATCCCTGTCATGAGGTTCTTATGGAATTTGTTGATGGTGTTGCTGTTTGTTTATTTATTTGTTTTCTTTCTTTTGAATTTTGGTTTGATTAAAGTGTGTTTTCAATTTTTTTCCTGCAATCTTGAGAAGGGCATGGTCATTCTTTTTTTTCTTTCCTCTATGTTTAATACTTTCTTTTTTTTTTTTTTTGAGTTGGAGTCTCACTCTGTTGTTGGGAGCTGGTCATGGAGGTCCACTGAGCATTAGGGATCAGGAAGGGCCATTGACCCTGAGACCACTAGGATGTGTTTAGGAGCTGTTGACCCCATTTTCTCCCTTCCTCCTTTTTTACTTGGCACTGTAACCAGGAAAGGCTCTTGTTGGCTCTAACAGAAAACTCTGAGACTGGAACAAACACAGCTAACTTGGGAGTCTACTGTTTTCATTTTCCATGGTTTATGGTTTTTATTTTTAAACAATTTAAACTTTGAGTCACATTGAGGAACCTTAGTGTAGGTCACAGGTTTTCTTGATGTAACTTTAGAAACTTATAGGTTTTAGAAAATAGTTTATATAGATTAAAAAATTTAAATAACCATTTTGTTGTAAAAGTGTTGTTAGTTTAGTTTGATTCAGGGGGGCCAGTGAAGTTTGAATTTGGTCAGCTGGTGTTAAGAGAGTGTAACCATAGCAGCAATTGTTTTACTAGAAACTAGTTTGAATTAGTACCGAATAGTAGAAGTTAATAATTCATTATGGTGGTTTTGGGTTTAGACATTGAGTGATGTTAATTCAAGATGATGTAGTTGTAATACAATTAAGGGCACATAAGAAACTGGTTTGGGGAACATTAAGCAAACATAAGAAACCAAAAGACAATTTGTGGTTGTTTTTCCTCATGTTCTTCCTTATATATGAAAAAAAATTTGCTTGAGAGTGGGGTGTCCTTTGTGCACCTGGACCTGTTCATTTGAAAGGCACATGCTACCTTTTTTGTCCTGTGATGATGACTTTGCAAAGTTTGGGGATAAAAGCCCTTGGATATACTCAATAAAGCGGCTTCTGCTCAACCTTGAACAGGAGTTCATTTTCTTTCTCTCCCCGCTCTAGTCACTGACACTGTCTCACCTCCAGGAATCTCTGAACCTTGCAGCAGCAGGACTCCTGCAGGTGGCACCCAACATGGGGCCCTGGAAGATAAGCTTTTTTGTCTTTTTCAGGACTCCTGCACTCTGTCACCCAGACTGGAATGCAGTGGCACGATCCTGGCCACCGCAGTCTTGACCTGCTGGATTCCAGTGATCCTTCTGCCTCAATTTTCCAAGTAGCTGGAACTACAGGTGCGCAGTACCTCACCCAGCTAATTTTTATTGTAGAGACTAGGTCTCGCCAACTTGCCCAGACGGGTCTCGAACCCACAGGCTCAGGCAATCCATTCACCTCAGCCTCCCAAAGTGCTGGGATACAGGCTGAGCCGCTGAGTCCGGCCATACTTTCTTAAGTGTTTCTTTAGAGTTGGTCTGGAAGCAGCGTAAACTCTTAGGGATTGAATGTCTGGGAAGAAGTTTAATTCTCCCTCACTGATGAAACTTAGCTGGGTAGGTAATTCTTGGTTGAAATTGTTTATCTTTGAGTACTTTGAAGATTGGACTCCAAGCTCTCCTAACCAGAAGTGTTTCTATAAGTCTGCTGCTATTCTAATGGTCTTCCCCAGTAGGTAGTTTGATCTTTTTTTCTTGCTGCCTTTAGAATTTTTTAAAATACCTACTTTGTGTAAGCAAATTACCATATGCCTAGTAGTTAGTCTTCTCATTTGTTATCTTGCAGTGGTTCTCTAATCTCTTGTGTTTGATCATGTCTGATAAGATTAGGGAAGTTTTCTTGAATAATTTCATGGAATTATTTTTCCAGTTTGGTCTCTATCTGCCTCAGGGATTCCAATTAATCTTAGGTTTGGCCTCTTGATATTAACACTCATCTCTTGGAGGCTTTGTTCTGTCTTTTTAAGTTTCTTTTCTATGTTTTTAACAGTTTAGGTTAGTTCCATATTTTGGTCCTCAAGCTCCGAGATTCTTTCTTCTGCTTGGTTAATTCTGCTTTCCATGCTTATCAGTTTGTTATTTATTCCATTCACTGTATTCTTTATTACTGTCATCTTAATTATCAATTCATTCATTTTTTCTCTTATCTCTCCTCATTTCTATTTATGCTCTCTATTAATATTTTGATATCTGGGTTTGTGGTTTGAGCCATTCTGGGAGTTCTTCATTGTTTGAGTTTAGAAGTCTGTATTCTCTGTATTTTTGTCCTCCCCGGGGTTTGTATGAGACCCATATTCTTTCTTTGGTTTTTCTTCATTTGTTTAGGTTTTTCTCCCACTTTTTTTTTTTAACCTCTTCTTTGATTCTGTTGTTCAGTGATAGAAGGGACAGCTTTTACTTCTGTTTGCTCAATCTCCTATTCTTTCTTATGTAGATCTTCTGACTTTGTTCAATTCTGAAGCTGGACTAGGGGTGGGGGGCTGTGCTTTTTGGAGTTTTGAGATTTAATTAAGTGGAGAGGTGTGATTCAGATACTATCTGCAGATCCCAGTATCTGCTGATGGGTGTGTGGTTCTCCTGGATCTCACTTCCCACTGCCTTATAATCTGTTCATGCAGTGGGGATGCATGTTTGCCCCCTGAAAGCAAAATGAGATAAGAAAAATGAAAAGAATGACAAAAGGTAGGAGGAAGACAAAAAGAAGGTGGAGAGAGGGGAAGTAGAGAGAAAATAGGCATGCCAACTAACAAATAACCAGAGAAACAAAGACAGTAAAAACAAAAAAAGAAAACACAATTATACAAATAAATAAACAAAACTCCCCTGTTGATGTACTCACCCTCAAAAATACTCACACACAAATAGAAAATTAAAAAAACACATTAAAATAACAGAATGCAAGTACAAAAATGTAAACAAAAACAGAAGAAGGAAAAAAACACAAACTAAAACAAAAAAACAAACCCCTCCAAACTCACTCTGTGGCCATTTTTGTAACTCCACATTCCTTTTGGCTGTTGTCACCACGTTAAGGAATGGTTCTGGTCTCCAGTTCGTCCCCTCTGCCCTCAGTGCAGACTAATAGATTTGCTCTCAGCATGGGTCATATGCCCCATGGATCACTTTGGGAGGAGGATGGATCAGATCCAGACTCACCTGACTTGTCTCCTGCTGCTGCTCTCAAGTCTTCCACTCAGATCTGATGTGAATCTGCCTGTCCCAGCATGGGGGAGGGGTGTCTGTCTCTCTGAGTCTGATAAGGGGATAGCCTCTGGGTCCCAGGTTGAAGGCTAGACAGAGCTGGGCAGAGCAATGCAGGCCTCTGCCCGGTCCTGGGACAGAGAAGATGGTGCTGGTTGGTATCTCCTCACTGGTGGTGGGGCTCTATTCCAGATTTCTACACTCGACTTTCTCCATGGTTCCTTCTGCTTGTGCCCAGTATCCTGCTGTAGGTGATGGCATGGGTCAGGTGCCAGGTAGGCGCCAGGTAGTAGGAGCAACTGTTCTCTGTTGCCTCCTCTTAAGAGAGCCCCAGGAATGGCAGACAATTCTGCATGCCGTAGACTCCAATCTCAGGGCAGTGGTGGGTTGTAGTCAGTCACCTCCAGAGGAGAGCCCTGGGTGCATGAACCTGAGTCTCCTCTCAGACAGACTTTCACTCACCCAAAGATACACACTCACTCACACAGCGAGTCTTTATGGATACTTGCTTTTGTGGAGACTCACACTCTGACCTGTTCCATTGCCATCTTGCCTCTGTCCTCCATGCGTCAGTTTTCAAAGAACAGATTTGGTTCATGGTTTCCCTGTAAAGGTATATTTGTATGATAGTTTGAAAGATATCAGAATTGGGTCTTTTGGTCTTCAGTTTTTGGTGCTTTGAAGCATGTACTAACTAGATACTAGATAATAGAAACTAAAGTGAATACATTAATCTTGCTAAGGAATTATGGAGTAATTTTTCCTCCATGCTGAATCTTGATCTGTGCTAAAATTCAGCCTGGTCACTGAACACCCAACTTACATAGAAGGGAGAGGAAAAGTGTGTTGGGTGTGGATCAAGGGTAGTAGGTATAGAAGAGAATGAGAAAGTAGACAAAAACTTTTTAAAAGGGCAAGGCAGAAGTGAGCACCTCAGATCATGGACCTAGACTGTCTTGTTCATCTTAGTAGCTCCAGCAACTAGTAGTCCACAAGAGCACAGAATGGGCATTTGAAGATTTGATCTTGTTGCTTTCTTAAATCTTCTATCCTCCAATCTTGGCAGTACAAAGACCAAGCTCTTTGATGTGGTCCACTAGCAGGCCTCACTCTCTACCTTACCTCATGAGTTACAGCAACACAAACTGATTACGGCATCACAAACCATGACCCCACCACTTCCTCATGCTAAAATGATTTATTTTTACTTCCTCTTCCATTGTGCTTGTTCCTGGTCAATTTTTAGCTATTGTTAAGGTTCAGTTTAGGTGTCTTTTCTACCAGGAAGCCTTCCCATACACCCTCACCTTTACCCAGAGTGAGTTGCATATTCCTTTGCTCTTTTTTTTTTTATATAAGTGAATTGAAAAAAAATTAGAGCTCTGGTACTTAAAATCTTCAAGTGCAGGAGCAAAGACATGCTTTTGTACCATCTCCTCTGCTCATGTGTTACTTGTTGAATGAATGTGGCCGACCCTTTTCTTTGCATTCTAGCTCAACAAGCTATAATACTATAAAGAAAAGACTCCCAAATCTTAGTGTCATGTAGAAAATCCTGTGAATCAGGCAAACATTAATGACATATTCAGAGACTTCTGATAATGTATATGAAGTCTATAAGAAGGAAAAGATTAAAAACATTTTCTCAACAATCCTTTCTATCTTCATGCTTTACATGAGAAGATTAAATTTTGTTGAGAAAAAATTTGCTTCACTTTCTACCTATTGTTTATAAAATTAGATATGACCTAGAATGCAAGTGATCCTTTTTGTCTAAAAAGACAGAAGCATAACATCTACTCTGATATATTTTTCAGAATTTTCATGCCTAAGAATTCCCTGCTTGTAAAAGAGTTATTCATTTAGTTGTTTTTTTGGAATCCTTTCGCAAAAGAGGACATTCTACAGCTGTTCTGAGAACTTACCTATTGTCTGAGTGCATCACAATATATGACTTAAATGGGACCCCACCCAATGCAAACCAAGAATGGACATCTGTATGTGCTGGAAAAAGCAGCCCTACCAAGATGATCATTTTAAAGAAATAGCTCAAAAAGAAAAGTAAAAACAAGAATAGCAATGACTATCTCAAATAGGAATTAATTTACCTGAAAATCCATTTGCTCTAGTACATCATCTTTCATGTGAAAACTCAAGTGTTATTTGCACATACAGCATTGTGCTTTATGGGAAACATACACACACAATCAAAACAATTACCATGCTGTACTTTTCATTATAACAGGTTAATTTTGTTATTGGAAGAAGACAAAAGGTCTCAAGATTACACTCCTCATGTAAAAATGTATTCAGGTCATCCTCTTTATAATACAGGTGGAAAACTTGCCACCCAGTGTTGATGTCTGGTATGTATTACATTAAATCACTGCTAGAAATCACGCATTATGAATGGTCTACAATGCGGAGATGCTCACCAATGGGCATAATGGCAGTTTTCACTGTATAGCTGATGCTTCATGGTGTATAAAGTGCTTAATGACTTTTGGTTATTTTCATACAGAAACCCAAGTTGTTTTGGAGCCATTATATATACTGGAAAAGATGTGTTGTACTCAATTTTGACAGAGGTTTGTACTCAATCTGACAAGATTAAGAGAGCAGCCTCTAAATGCAAATTCATACATTGCTTGGTTTTCAGAGATTAATTAGCAGTCTGCTATGGTACCCCTAAAGGAAATTTTATGTTTAAGAAAACGTCAAAAATTGTAACTCCAGTAATCATGCAGCTAATGAGTATACAGCTTTTCAGGACATCCTGCCAGGAAATAGACAATGAATACAAGATACTGTTTTTTCTTGCTGAGAAAATGCTGGTTGACAGAGAGAAACATTTTCATAAAAGCTGATAAGGGACTGGAAAATTTATTCAGGATGCCAATAATGCCATAAAGACAATTTCTATCATTTCAAGTGTGTATCTCAGCAATATTCTTAATTATCTTGACAAGCTAGCAGTTACCACTTTGGGCTAAAGTTCTGGCAATTTTCTTTCTTTCTTTTTAAAATTTTTTAATTAAAAAAAAATTTTTGTATTTTAAAGATGTAGGGTACAATTCAGGGTTAGGTATACAAATTTTTATTATGCAGGTACTCTTGTTCATGAGGTGTGCCTCACCCTTCTCCAGGCAGATTCCCACTACTGCCAATCCTACTTCCCAGCTCTCCTCCTGGCAGTTTGCAGCTACTGCCAATCCTTCTCTCATAGTATTATGATAATTGTTCAAGGTCCATTTATGAGTGAGAACATGTGATACTCAGTTCTTTGTTTCTGTGAAAGAAATCACTCAGAATTATAAACTCTGAGTCCACCCAGGTTGCTGTGAAGTTCATGATTTTGTTCTTTTTTATGGCTGCATAATATTCCATCATTTATATGTATCACATTTTTTCTATACAGTCCTCTTTTGATGAGCAGCCTGATTGGTTCCATGTTCTTACTACTGTGAACAATGTTGGATAAACATATGTGTGCAGGAATCTTTTTTTACAGAGTGATTTGAGTTCTTCTGGGTATAGTCCTAGTAGGGGGATTGCAGGGTCATATGGAAGATCAATTTTTAGATCTTTTAGGGATCACCACACTGTTTCCACAGAGGTTGTACTAGTTTACACTCCCACCAACAGTATAGAAGTGTTCCCTTTTCACCACATCCTCTCCAGCATTTGTTGTTTTTTTGAGTTATTGGTGATGGCCATCCTGACTGGAGTTAGGTGGTATCTCAGTGTAGTTTTAATTTGCATTTCTTTGATGACTAGTGAGTCTGAGGATTTTTTCAAGTATCTGTTGGCTGCTCATATGTCTTCTTTTGAGAAGTGTCTATTAATATATTTTGCCCACTTTGTAATGAGGTTATTGGTTTTTTTCTTTTTGGCACATTTGAGTTCCTTTTAGATCCTAGATGTTAGGCCTTTGTCATCTATACAGTTGGCAAATATTTTTTTCCCAGTCTGTTGGCTGCCTCCCCACTCTTTGATGGTTTCTTTGGCTTTGCAGTAGCTTGTCAGTGATGAGGTCCCACTTGTCTATCTTATCTCTTATGACATGGGCGCTTGGGGTTTTGATCGGGAATTGGTTGCCAGTTTCAATTTCCATAAGGGTATCTCCTGCATTTTCTAGGGTTCTTATAGTTTGAGGCTTTACATTTAGGTCTTCAATCCATTTAGAGTTGATTTCTGTGTATGGTGAAAGGTAGGGATCTTGTTTTAATCTTCTGCATGTGGTCATCCTGTTTTCTCAGCACCATTTACTGAATAGGTTCTCCTCTCCTGAGACGTTGGTGGTGGAAGCTTTGTTGAAGATGAGTTGGTTGTGAAATTGAGGTTTTGCTTCTGGACTCTCTATCCTGTTCCATTGTTCTATGCCTGTTCTTGTACAAATACCAGGCTGTTTTGATTATTGTACCTTTATAATAGGGGTTAAAGTCTGGAAGTGTGATACCTCCTGTTTTGCTTTTTTTGCTGAGGATTGTTTTGGGGATTCATGGTCATTTTTATTTCCAGATGAATTCCTGTATTGTCATTTCCAGGTCTGAGAAGAATACCACTGGCAATTTATTGGGTATTGTGTTAAATCTGTAGATTGCCTTGGCTAGAAGAACATCTTAACAATGTTGATTCTTCCAATCTATAAGCATGGAATATTTTTCCATTTGTTTGTGTCATCTTTGATTTCTTTGAGCAGTGTTTTGTAGTTTTCACTGTAAAGGTCTATCATGTCTCTGGTTAGGAAGATGCCAAAGTACTTGTTTTTTTTTTTTTTCTAGCTATTGTGATTGGGATTCTGCTTCTTATTTGGATTTCTGTTTGTTTGTTGTTGGTGTATGAAAATGTGACTGTCCTTTGCACATTGCTTTTATACCCTGAGACTTTGCCAAAGTCCTTTATCAATGCAAGGAGTTTTTTGACAGATTCTCTTGGATTTTTGAGATATAGAATCATGTCATCTACAAAGAGGAATAACTTGACTTCCTCTTTTCCTATTTGGATACTGCTGATTTCCTTCTCTTGTCTGATTGCTCTATCTAGGACTTCCAAAACCAGGTTGAAAAGGAGGGATAAGAGTGGGCATCCTTGTCTTGTTCCAGTTTTCAGAGGAAATGGTTTCAATTTCTGTCTGTTTAGCAGTATGCTGGCTGTGGGTTTCCCGTAGATGGTTCTTACTATTTTGAGGTATGCCTAGATGTTCAAGAGTTTTTATTGAGAAGTGGTGCTGGATTTTGTCAAAAGGTTTTTGTGTGTCTAATGATATAATCATGTGACTTTTGTTTTTAATTTGTTGATGTATTTATTTGCATTTATGTTCTTACAAATGTTGAACCAGCCCTGCATCCCAGGGGTGAAACCTACTTTGTTGTGGTGGATGATTTTTGAGATGTGTTGTTGAATACAATTTGCTAGGACCTTGTTGAGAATTTTAGTATCTATGTTCATCAAGGATATTGCCCTGTAGTTCTCTTTCTTTTTTGGATCTTTACCTGGTTTGGGTATCACTGTGATGTTAGCTTCATAAAATGATTTGGGAAGAGTTCCATCTTTCTTAATTCACTGGAATACTTTCAGTAGGATTGGTATCAGTTCCTTCTTGTATGTTTTGTAGAACTTCTGGCAATTTTCAATGGTGAGGATAAGGTGTTAGTATTAAAACAAAATTTTTAAAAAACTTCAGTACAAATGCTTCAGTTACCAAGAATTTGACTCATCTTCAATATTTGATTATGCTGGCCCTTATTAGAGAAAACAAAACAATAAAATCTTGGGCCTGCTCAAAAATCACATCAAGATGGCCACTGTGAAGCACCAGACAATTGCCTCTCTTACAAGAGTAGGGACTCAGCTATAGATAGATGGAAATATCTTGAACACTTTTGGTGAAACACACTGCACCTAGAATAGATCTCTTTGAACACATAGAGAAGGGAAGGTGATGGCAGACAACAGGAATCTGGGTGCTCCATGCCCCATCATGTGCCAGGTTCATACAAAAACTGAAGCCCTGCCTGATGAACAAAAATGAATGAGTGAGCCAAAGACACTTTGGGAGAGTTCACTTTCTCCCAGCCATGCATGGCTTATCAGTCCCACACGGTAGGACTCCTGGGCAGGGCACAACAGTGGGCAGCTGCAGCCCAAACAGAGTGGCAGGGCAAACCGCAATGGGTCAACCATCACAAGCACAGTTTCCACTGGGCTGGTGGCTCACAGGTAGGGAAAGCACACCTGTTGAGTGAGCCAGGCTGGCAACCACCTCAGTGACTGGTGGCCCTATTTCCATCCACATCAGGAAGAATCACCTCCAAGAACTGCATGCCTTTAGGGTGGGGCTAGCCACTCCTCTGCAACAGAAAACATGCACAATTTCAAGAGTAGAATGCAGACTTCAACATGGAGGGAATGACATGAAAGACACTCAAAGGCTTTCTCAGTGGGAAGGTTCCTGGTCTGCAAACCACAAATGAGAGACCTATCATACCAACCACTCTCTGAAGAGTCCTTGCAGGAGGGGCTGAAAACTAACCCAACTAGATTAAGAGTAGGAGAGAAGATTCTACAATAAAGAAACTTACCTTCCAGAAAGTGGAGTAAGGAACGAAAGTGAATGCCCCTCATTCTCTCACTGAATAACCTATACTGCACCACAGAAAGGACCCCATAAAAGATAGTAACTGAATAGCTTCAGGGCAACAATCTAAAGAGAAATTAGAGGGAAGAGAGGTCTGGCACAAATAAGGAAAAAGCAACAAAATAAATACAGGCAACACTCAGAGTCCTAAAGAGATAGCACCCCAAAAAGTAACTATTAGTGTACAAACAATGGAAACCCCCCAGAATGACATGCCTCAGATGACCGTCACAGAAATCAGAAATTGGATGGCAAAAATGATTAGAAACCAAGAAAAACTAGAAGCAAAACTCACTGAAGTCATACAGAAAGTAAAAGCAGAGTTGGCTAATTTCATAAAAGCACATTCTGAAATAGAAATGAAAAACTTTATGCTGAAAATTAAGAAAACTATAACAAGCATAGGACAGGGTCAACCAGGCAGAGGAAAGAATCTCAGAGCTTGAAGACCAAAATATGGAATTAATCCAGTCTGTCAAAAACAGGAAAAGAGCTCAATAAGAAGGAGCAAAGCCTCCAAGAGATGTGGAACTATGTCAAGAAGTCAAATCCACATATGATTGGTATCTCTGAAGCAGAAAGGGAAGTGGAGAACACCATGGAACAAGCATTCCATGAGACTATCCAAGAAAACATCTCACATCTCACTAGAGAGGTGACCATCCAAGCACAAGAGAGTCAGAGAACCCCAGGAAGGTATCATATGAAAATCCCATCCCACAAACACATGATAATCCACCTCCATAAAATAAGCATGAAAGAAAAAAACCTAAAGGCAGCAAGAGAGAAAGCTCAGACTACCTACAAGGGAAGACTCATCAGAATCATTCTAGACATATCTGCAGAAACACTACAAGCCAGAAGTGACTGGAGTCCAGCTTTTAGCATTCTTAAAGATAAGCAATTCCAGTCAAGAATTTCCTAACCTGCCAATCTAAACTTTAGTGTTGGAGAACTATACTCCTTCCCAGAAATCCAATCCCCAAGAAAATGTGCCACCTCCAGGCCAGTCCTTCAGGAGATACTGAAGAAAAAAAAGAACAGTCATACCCACAAAAAAAGTACAGACAAGCATAGAGTTAACAGAAACAAAGCAATCGCCTAAGAGCCCAAAATTCAATAATCAATTTGAAAGTTAATGGACTAAATGCACCACTGAAGAGGCATAGAGTGGTAAGCTGAATAAAGAAGCATGACATGACAATCTGCTGCCTCCAGGAAACTCATCTCATTGCAAAGGACACCCACATGCTGAAAGTTGGAGACTGGAAAATAATCTTCCAGGTGAATGGAAAACAGATGACAGCAGGTGGAACTATTCTGATATCAGACAAAGTAGACTTCAAAAAATTAAAAAAAAAACAAACCATAAAATGACACTACATAATAATGATAAAAGACTCAAGCCATCAACCAAAAATATTCATTCTAAATACATATGAACCCAACACAGGAGCACCAGGTTTTATAAAACAACTACTAAGTAATCTAAGAGAGGACATTGACTCTCACACAGTCATAGTTGGAGACCTAAATACCCCTAACAGCTTTAGATAATCATTGAGGCAAAAAAGGAAGAAAAACAAAGAGATTCAGAAGCTCAACTTGACACTTGATCAAATGGGTTTAATAGACATCTACAGAACACTTCACTGAACACCTACAGTGTATACTTTCTACTCATGAGCACTTGGAGCATACTCCAAAATCAACCACATTTTTGACTTAAATCAAGCATGATAAATTTTCAAAAGATTGAAATAATATCACACATCTTCTTAGATCACAGTGGAATAAAATAAATATCATGACCAACAAGATTTCCTCAAAATACCCAAAGACATGGATATTTGCAACATGCTGCTGGATGATGTCTGGATCAACATGGAAATCAAGACAGAAATGAAAAGATTCCTGGAAACAAATGAAAATAAAGACACATCTTATCAGAATATCTGGGATGCCATGAAATCAGCATTAAGAGGAAAATTCATGGCATTGCATGCACACATAAAGAAAACAGAAAGATCACAAGTAGACAATCTAATGCCACATCTTTTGGAACTGGAAAGGCATTGTCACTTACAGTCTAACTTCAACAGAAGGATCCAGATCACCAAGATAAAAATCACAATTTCAGAATATAGAAAACAAAAATGTCTTTATAGAAAGGATAAACAAGACAAAAAGCTGGAAATTTGAAAGGATAAATAAAATTGACGAACCTTTGGCCAAAATGACTAAAAAAAAGAGAATGTCCAAATAAACACAATTAGAAATGAAAAAGGCAAAGTTACAACTGACTTTGAAGAAAGTCAGACAATTATTAGTGATTACTATGAACACTTGTATGCAAAACAAACAAACAAACAAAAAAACTAGAAAACAAAGAAAATGGAGTACTTTCTGGCATCGCATAAGCTTTCAAGATTGAAACAAGAAGAAATTGAAATTCTAAACGGACCAATAACAATCCAGGAAATCAACTGAATCATAAGAAATCTCCCAACCAAGAAAAGCTGGACCACATGGTTTCCTAGCTAAATTCTACATATAAGGAGGAGCTGACACCAAACTTATTGAAAGTGTTCCAGGCAATTGTGAATAATGAAATTCTCCCCAAATCATTTTTAAGAAAAATGAAGCTAGCATAGTACTGATACCCAAACCAGGCAAAGGCCCAACAAGGAAAGAGAATTATAGGCCAATCTCCTTAATGAAAACAGTTGCAAAAATTCTCAATATATTCTAGCAATCCAGATCCAACAACACATCTTAAGGATAATCCACCATGACCAGGTGCACTTGATTCCTGGGATATAGGACTACTTCAGTATTTGCAAGACCATAAATGTACTTTAGCACATAAACAGAGTAAAACAAGTAATCAAGCATTCAACAAAATCCAGCAACCCTTCTTGATAAAAAACTGTTGAACACCTAGGCATAGAAGAAACATTCCTCAAAACAGTAAAAGCCATCTGTGTTAAAACCCACATTTTGCTCAGTGAGCAGAAGTTGGAAGCATTCTTTTTAAGAATTGGAACAAGGCAAGGATGCCCACTTTTACCCCTCCTGTTCAATATACTGCTGGAAGCCCTAGTCAGAGCAATTAGGCAAGAGAAGGAAATCAGGGGAGTACAAATAGGAAGTTAAGCTATCCCTTTTTGCACACAAAGTGATTCTATACTTTGAAAAACCTAGGAAATCTGTCAAAATTCTCTTCATACTGATAAATGACTTTGGTAAAGTCTCGAGTTACAAAATCAACACGCAAATGACAGTTGCATTTCTATACACCAGTAACAAGCAAGCAGAGAACCAGATAAAAAGCACAATACCATTCACAATAGCCACAAAAAATTAAAATCCTTGGCATCGACATGATCAGAGAAGTGAAGGACTTTTACAATGAGAACAACAAAATACTGCTTAAAGAAATCAAAGATGACACAACAAATGGAAAAACATTCCTTGCTCATTGGTTGGAAGACAAAATATTGTCAAGATGTCTATCCTACTTAAGGCAATCTACAGGTTCAGGGCAATATCCACCGAATTAACAACATCATTATTCTCAGACCTGGAAATGACTATATGGAATTTCATATGAAAACAGAAAAGAGCACAGATATCTAAAACAATTCTCAGCAAAAAGAGCAAAGTGGGAGGTATCACACTTTCAGGCTTTAAACTCTACCATAAGGCTACAATAACCAAAACAACCCAATACTGGTACAGGAACAGGCATATAGACCAATGGAATAGGACAGAGATTCCAGAAGCAAAAATTTGACCTCTCAGCCAACTCATCTTCAACAAAGTCATCAATAAGAACCACTGGGGAGAGAAGACCTAATTTAGCAAATTATGCTGGAGAAACAGGCTGACCACACACAGAAAAATGAAGGAGAATCCCTGCCTATCATCATACACAAAAATCATCTGTAAGTGGCTTAAAGTCCTAAACATAAAACCTCAAACTAGGGCAACCCCTCTGGGTCCTCTCCCCTGTGGGAACTTTTCTGTCCTCTCAATAAATTCTGCTCACTAAAACAAACAAACAAACACCAAAACCCCTCAAACTATAAGAATCCTAGAAGAAAATGCAGGAAACACTTTTTCACACAGTGGAGTAGGTAACCAATTTGTGATCAAATCCCCAAAAGTGAATGCCATAAAAGATAAGATAGACAAGTGGGACCTTATCAAGCTGAAAGGCTTTTGCACAGCAAAAGAACCACCTAGAGAGCAGGGAGACAACCCACAGAATGGGGAAAAACATATTTGCTAATTTTGTATCGGACAAAGGCCTAACATCCAGGATCTACAATGAACTCAAACAAGCAGAAAAGGAAAAAACAAACAAACAAACAAAAAACAAGCAGAGGATATAAATAGACACTTCTCAAAAGAAGACATATGAGCAGCTAACAGATACATTTAAAAATGTTCAGTCTCACTAGTCATCAGAGAAATGCAAATCAAAACCACATGGAGATACAGTAACTAACTCCAGTAAAGATGGTCATCATTAAAAAATCAAAAAACAACAGATGCTGGTGTGGGTGCAGAGAAAAGTGGACACTTCAACACTGGTGGAAGTGCGAATTTGCCCAATCTCTGTGGAAAATAGTGTGGCGATTTCTAAGGAAATCAACCCTCCATACAATTCAGCAATCCCCCTTCTAGAAGTATACTTGAAGGAAAATAACTCATTCTATTAAAAAAAAAACAACAAAAAACAAAAAAAACCACTGAAACACACATGTTTATTGCCACACTATTCACAGTAGTGAAAACATGGAACCAATTCTACTGCCCATTGAATGTGGACTGGATAAAGAAAATGTGGTACATATACATGATGGAATGTTACACAACCATAAAGAAGGATAAGATTATGGATTTTACAGCAAATTGAATGGAGTTGGAGACAATCATACTTAATTATCTGTTACAGAAACAAAAACTGAGTACTCACTCATGTATGGGACCTGAACATTAATCACAAGAGCAGAAAAGAGGGATCAGCAATAATGGAACATTGTCAAGGGGAGTGGGGCATGTAAAAAAACAGGGGAAGTGAGGAACAGTCAGAGGCCCAAACTTTACCTATAGGTAGATAACTTATGTAGCTAATCCTGATGTGTACCCCACATCTCTATAATAACAAAATAAAATAAAGTTTAAAAAATGTTTAAAAATCTCCAAAGAAGAGTAAAAAGTTACTTTACCATGAGAATTTCAATGTTAATTCAATATGGTTACAATATTTTGGATATATGTGCATGTGTAAATGTGTGCATGTGTGCATATATGTATGTATATGTATGCATGAGGAAGCCCAGCATCCTATGTGGTCATGGTGGATAATTTTTGAGACATGTTGCTGGATCTGATTTGCTAGAATCTTGTTAAGAATTTTTGCATCTATATTCATCGGAAATATTGGCCTGTAACTCTCTTTCTGAAGAATCAACATTGTTAACAAGTCCATCCTACCAAAGGCAATCTGTAGATTCAATGCAATACCCATTAAATTATCAACATCATTGTTCCCAGACCTGGAAACAACAATACAAAAATTTATATGGAAACATAAACAACCACAAATAGCCAAAATAATTCTTAGCAAAAGAAATAAAGCAGGAGGTATCACACTTCCAGACTTTAAACATTAATATAAGGCTACAATAATCAAAGCAACCTGGTATTGATACAAGAACAGGCATATAGAGCAAGGGAACAGAATAGAGATTCTGGAAGCAAAATATCAATTTCTCAACCAACTCACCTTCAACAAAGCCTCCAATAACAACCACTGGGGAAAGGAGAATCTATTCAGTAAGTGGTGCTGAGAAAACTGACTGATCACATGCATAAGATTGAAACAGGATCCCTACCTGTCACCATACATAAAAATCAACTCCAAATGAATCAAAGACCTAAATGTAAAACTTCAAACTTTAAGAATGTTAGAAAATGCAGGAGATACCCTTACAGAAATCAGAATAGGCGATCAATTCCTGATCAAAATCCCAAGTGTCCATCCCATAAGAGATAAGACAGACAAGTGGGACCTCAACAAACTGAAAAGCTTCTGCAAAGCAAAAAAAAAAAAAAAAAAAAGAGAGAAAAAAGAAAACTTCAAGAGAGAGAAACAGCCCATGGAATGGGAAAAAATATTTTCCAACTGTATATCTGACAAGGATCTAACATCAAGGATCTACAAGGAACTAAAACATGCCAAAAGGAGAAAAACAAATAGCCCCATTAAAAAGTGGGCAAAAATAATGAACATTTGTATACCTTACCCTGAATTGTACCATACATCTTTAAAATAAAAAAATAAAAGTTAAATAAATAAATAAATAAAAAGTGGGCAAAAAACATGAATAGACATTTCTCAAAAGAAGACAGACATATGAGCAGCCAACAGACACATGAAAAAATGCTCAGCCTCACTAATCATCAGAGAAATGCAAATCAAATCCACATTGAGACACCACCTAACTCCAGAAGAAACGCCATCATTAATAAAACAAAAACCAACAGATGCTGGTGAGGATGTGGAGAAAAAGGAACTCTTCTACACTGTTAGTGGGAATGCAAACTAGTTCAAGCTCTATGGAAAACAGTGTGGCGATTCCTAAAAGAACTAGAAATTGATCTTTCATATGACCCATCAGTCTCCCTTCTGGGAATATACCCAGAGGAGCTTAAATCTCTCATCAAAAATACACCTGCACATGCATGTTTATTGAAGCACTATTTTCAATAGCAAAAACATGAAACCAACTGTGTTGCCCACTGAAACTGAACTGGATTAAAAAATGTGATATATATACACAATGGAATATTATGCAACCTTAAAGAAGAACAAAATTATGGACTTCACAGCAACTTGGATGGACTTAGAGTCTATAATACTCAGTGATTTATCACAGAAACAAAGAACTGTGTACTTTTCTCACTCATTAGCAAACCCTAAACATTAACCATAATACTATAAGAAAGGGATTGGCAGTAGCCAGAAACTGCTGGGGGGTAGGGTGGGGCAGCACATAACATTTATAAGGTATCTGATCTAAAACCAGGCAAAGTGGGGACCAAAGGCCCAAACTTTATGTGTATGTTGACCACTTGCATGCTCAATTCTGAATTGTACCCATCTTTAAGGTAAAATAAATTTTAAAAAATAAGAATAAAAATAAACAAATATCATCACCAACAAGATCCCCCAAAACACACAAAGATATGGATACTAAACAACATGCTCCTAAATGACTTCTGGATTAACACAGAAATAAAGACAGAAATAAAATGATTCCTGGAAACAAATGAAAACAAAGACACATATTATCAGAATCTCTGGGATGTCATAAAATCTATGTTATGAGGAAAGTTAATAGCATTATATACATACATTAGGAAATAGAAAGATCACAAGTAAACACTGTAACATCATACCTAAGGAAGCTGGAAAGGCAAGATCATCTAAATCCTAATTTCTGTAGAAAAATTCAGATCATTATGATAAAGTCACAATTGCAGCATATAGAAAACAATTCTCATAGAAAAGATCAACAAGACAAAAAGCAGAATGGTTGAAAGGCTAAATAAGATTGACAGATCCCTGGCCAGAATGACTAAAAACAGAGAGAAAAATCCAAATAAGCACAATTGGAAATAAAAAATAACTTGTTTCAACTGACTCTGAAGAAATTAAAAAGATTATTAGAGATTACTATGTATATCTATATGCAAATAAACTAGAAAACCTAAAGGAAATGGAGTACTTTCAGGCATCACACAATCTCCCAAGGCTGAAACAAGAAGAAATTGAAACTCTAAATAGACCAATAAAAATCCAGGAAATCAACTCAGTCATAAGAAACCTACTTGTCAAAAAAAGCCCTGGACCAGATAGATGGCTTTCTAGCTGAATTCTATAAGGGATACAAGGAGGAACTGAAACCAATCTTATTAAAAGTGTTCCAGGCAATCAAGAAAGAAGGAATGTTCCCTACTTATTTTATGAAGCCCACATGTACTGATACTCAAACCTGGCAAAGACCCAATGAGGAAAGAAAATTGCAGGTCATTCTCTTTGATGAACATAGACACAAAAATTCTAAACAAAATTTTAGCAAATCTGACCCAACAACACATCTCAAGGATCATTCACCATGACCAGGTGGACTTGATTCCTGGGATGCAGGGCTAGTTCAACATACACAAGACCATAAATGTAATTCACCACTTTAATGGATGTGAAACCAAGAACTATATGATTATCTCATGAGACAAAGAAAAGACATTTAACAAAATCCAGCATCCTTTCTTGATAAAAAATGTCAAAAACCTAGGCATAAAAGAAATTCCTCAAAACAATAAGAGCCATCTATAGTAAACCCACAGCTAATATTTTGCTCAATAGGCAGAAGCTGGAAGCATTCCTCCTAAGAATGAGAACAAGACAAGGATTCCCCCTTTCACCCCTCCTGTTCAACATAGTGCTGGAAGTTCTAGCCAGAGCAATCAGACAAGAGAAAGAAACCAGGGTATCCAAATAGGAAAAGAGAAAGTTAAGCCATCCCTCTTTGTGAATGATATAGTGATATATCTTGAACATTCTGGGACAAAAGGTGTGGCCAGAAAAGGATGAGGAAGAGCTCCAAAGAGGTGGTCACAGAAGTGGAGCACCATTGTTTTTTAAACAGACAGAAGTTTTCCTTTGAAAAAGTGGCAATGAGACACTATCACCGCAGGCTCTCCCTCACCACTGAAACAGGAGAGAGACAGCTCTGGGCTTTGCCTCACCACTTCAGCACCTGGCAGGGCACTGGCAGGGAATGTGGATGGAGTTCAGAGGCAAGTTCCCATGAAAGAGGACAAGAGAGACACCCCACAACCATATTGAAGGTATGGCAGGAAAGTGCTCAGACTTGCTCACCACGAACCAACAGATCTGATCTCTGGGACTGGCAGATCAACTACTCAGGGATTGATGGTGATCCAGAGGGAATATCCTGAGAACACAAACTTCAGAGGGACCTGAGGAGTGCTGAGTTCCAGGCGCCCAACCCCCACCCTGATCCAGCTGTGGGACAAAGGGTGAGGCAAGAAAAGGATGAGGAAGAACTCTAAAGAGATCAGTGGTAAATCAGAGGCTGACCCAAACCCCGTCCTCCCCAGCAATCCTCTGAGTGTCAGACCCACACAGCTGGGCCATGACTGAGAGGGACAAACTCAGGCAGAGCCTGGATGTCAGTTGCAATAGGTGAACTCCATTCAAGGATAGGCCTGACTGGGACACCCACCATGAGAGTACATTACCTGGGGAAGAGACAATACTATACCTCCCCACCAGAGATCTCCCTAACCATACGAGAGTGGGAGGGGAGGACTGCATCCCCACTCATCGCCACTGCCCCTCCTCCTTCCCTGCTTCCTTCCATGAGGAGAGTGAAGGAGGTGGCTCTGCAGGAGAGACCTGATTAGAGGAACAATTACAGAGCCTGCCATAAGAGGCCAGGTTTTCTTTTGTTTGTTTTTGTTTTTTGTTTTTAAATTTTCAATTATTTTTTAATTAAAAAAATTTTTTGACTGTTAGTTTATCAATTTTAAAAGTATTTTCCCTTTGTGCATGAATGTGTATATGAAGGTTTGATCTGCATCCTGCCACCCCAATTTTTTTCTTTTCTTTTTCTATTTCTTTCTTCTTTTATTTGTCATTTTCTCTTAATGTGTGTATGTGAATGATTATGTATTCATCTTTCAATTTTGTTGTTGCTGTTGGTTTTTGCTCTTTTGTTCTTCTGGGGTTTTTTTTCCTATTCATTTTTTATAGTTTAAGGAGTATGCCAATATATGAGAGAGGGTTTCACCTGAATCCCTTTTTTTCTCCTCTTCAATCTTTCTGTCTTTCCTCTCTATTCACTTTGTGCTAGGCGTGTGTGCATGTGTTTAGTTTCCTTGGGATTTTTTTTTGTGTGTGTGGTTTGTTTTGTTTCGCTTTGTTGTTAATCCAGTTTGTTTTGGAGTGTGTGTTGGTTTCTGCTTTGCATTGTCATATACAGTGGTGGTGGGGAGTGAGTCTCAGGGAACACATACCACAATAAGTGAACATTTTAATTTGCAAGTAGTATCTGATACCTAGCACCCCATCCCCCACTTTATTTGTATTTCAAAAACTACATGAGACAGCAAAGCATCCCATCCACTGTCGTATTTCAAAATAGAACAAATTCGAAGCCTGGATCAGGGAAGAGTAGAGGACTGAGCAAACATCAGAAGGGAAAGCCTCTCCTACTGACATGGAATAACAGAACTATAGAGAAAAACAAGAGCTCTGTCACAAATGAGGAAAAGCCAAAGGAAGACCTCAGGCAGTTTCAAGTCTACCAAAGACAAAACTCCTGAAAAATCAGAACTTTGTGCCCAAACAATGGAAGTCACCAACAAATGTTGCAAGAATACAACAGGGATTAGGGAATGGATGGAAAGAGTGAGACACTAAATAGAATACCAACCCAGGAAATTGACTCTGTCATATGAAAACTACCCACCTGGACTGGATGGCTTTCCAGCAGAATTCTACAAAACGTACAGGGAAGAGCTGATACCAATCCTATTGAAGTATTCCAGGTAATTGAGAAAGATCAAATTTTCCCCAAATCAATTTATGAAGCTAACATCACACTGATACCCAAACCGGATAAGGATCCAACAAAAAAGAGAACTACAGGCTAATATCCTTTATGAACATAGATGCAAAAATCCTCAACAAGATTCTAGCAAATCAGATCCAAAACACATCTCAAAAGTCATCCACCATGACCAAATAGGCTTCATCCCCAGGATGCAGGGTTGGTTCAACATTCACAGGACCATAAATGTAATTTAAAACATCAACAGATGTAAAGACAAGAACCACATGATTATATCATTAGATGCAGAAAAAGCTTTTGATAAAATCCAGCATCCCTTCTTGATAAAAATCCTCAAACACCTAGGTATAGAAGGAACATACCTCAAAATAGTAAGTGCCATCTATGATAAACCTGCAGCTAACATATTGCTAAGTGGACAAAAACTGGAAACATTTCCTCTGAAAACTGGAACAAGACTAAGGCTGCCCACTCTCACCCTTCTTGTTCAATATTGTATTGGAACTTCTAGCTTGGGCAATTAGACAAAAGAAGGAAATCAGGGGTATCCAAATAGGAAAAGAGGAAGTCAAGTTATCCCTCTTTGCTGATGATATGATTCTATACCTTGAAAATCCAAGAGAATCTGTCATAAACCTGCTTGCACTGATAAAGGACTATGGCAAAATAAATGTGCAAAAGACAGTTGCATTCCTATACACCAACAACAAGCAGGCAGAGACCCAAATAAAAAACACAATCCCATTCACAATAGCCACCCAAAAAATGAAATACCTCAGCATCTTCCTAACCAGAGAAGTGAAAGACCTTTACAATGAGAGAACCTATTCAGTAAATGGTGCTGGGAAAACTAGTTGACCACATGCAGAAGATTGAAACAGGACCCCTACCTACCACCATATACAATAATTAACTCTAAATGAATCAAAGACCTAAACATAAAACCTCAAACTATATGAACCTTAGAAAACACAGGAGATACCCTTATGGAAATTGGAACTGGCAACCAATTTCTATTCAGAACCCTAAAGGCCAATACCTTTAAGATAGACAAATGAGAGCAAGACAAGTAGAAATAAGATAGACAAACTCATCAAACTAATGAGCTTCTGTAAAGCAAAAGAAACCATCAAGAGAGCAGGGAGACAGTCCACTGAATGGGAAAAAATATTTGCGAACTGAATAACTGATAAAGGCCTAATATCCAGGATCTACAAGGAACTCAGATGTGCTGAAAGGGAAAAAACAGTCCCTTTAAAAAGTGAGCAAAAGACATGAATAGACACTTCTCAAAAGAAGATATATTTGCAGCCAACAGACAAATGAAAAAGTGCTCAGCCTCACTCATCTTCAGATAAATGCAAATCAAAACCACATTGAGATACCACCCAAACCCAGTAAGAATGGCCATCATTAATAAAACAAACAACAAAAGATGCTGGCAAAGATGTGGAGAAAAAGGAATGCTTCTACACTGCTGGTGGGAATGCAAACTAGTGCAACCTCTAGAAGACAGTGTGGTAATTTCTGAAAGAACTAGAAATTGCCCTTCCATATGACCCAGCAATTCTCCTATTGGGGATATAGATAGAGGAACTCAAATGATTCTACATAAAGATACCTGCACATGTATGTTTGTTTCAGCTCTATTCACAATAGTAAAAACATGTAACCAACCATGTTGCCCAACGAAGCTGGACTGGATTAAAAAAAAGTGGTACATATACATAATGGAATATTATGCAGCCACAAAGAAGGACAAATATATGAACTTCTCAGCAACTTGGATTGATTTGGAGTCGATCATATTCAGTGATCTATTACAGAAACAAAGAACAGAGTACCATATGTTCTCACTCATAAGCGGACCTTGAACAATTATAATACTATAAGAAAGCAATTGGCAGTAATCGGAAACTGTCAGGGGAGAGAGTTGAGGGAAATTGCTAGGAGGGGGGCATACTTCATCAACAAGGGTACCTGCATAATCAATGTTTGTATACCTAACCCTGAATTGTACCCCACATCTTTATAATAAAAAAAAATTTTAAACATTAAAGAAAATTCTTTGGAGTCTGTCAAAACCCTTCTTGCCCTAATAATGACTTTGTTAAAGTCTTGTATTACAAAATCAGCAAGCAAAAGACAGTTGCATTTCTATACACCAGCAACAGCAGGCTAATAACCAAATAAAAAGTATAATCCCACTCTCAATAGCCACAAAAATATGAAATACTTTGGCATCCACATGACCAGAGAAGTGAAAGAACCCTGCTCTGAAGAGTTGGCAGTAAGCTCATATTTATCCACTACTGTGTGCAGGGTAAGTTTAGCCAATAGACTTCTCTAAGTTTATAAAACCATAGCAGGAACTTAGTATGCTGTAGAAGTAAATGCAGTGTTGTAACTGGCTAATAATGTTCCTGAGATTTTGAAGTTTGCCATTTTAAAGACATTTCCACATAGCCTTTTGGTGATTATGTTCACCAACTCCACAACAAGCAGAAGGTTCTAGTTTCCCAGCTAGGGTGAGATTATCAGAGAGTAAAAAGAATCTATTGAGAGTTATTCCTTTAAAGAGTGTTGCTTTGAACCCCCAGGAAATTAATAAAATTGCTGCCAGAGGGGTGAAGTTGAACTATGGTCAAATCTTTCCAATTCCACTTGAGTGAGAAGTCTGGGAGCTTGCAACTATTTGTTTTTACCTTCGTATGGCACCCTTGAAAACTCAGAGGTGATGATGTGGCTTTAGTTAGTTGTAAGGATGCCAAAGATCCCACATGAATTACAGCAAGCATCTTCAGAGCCTGCTTTACCACAGCTTATGTTACAGAGCAAGAACCTAGCTTGCCTGACCCTGAGATAGTTAGTATCATAAAAGGGGACTTGGACTCCTCTCTAGGTAATCACTCAGGTGAGCATTCTACTGAATTGCCACCTAGGCATCACACTGAGAGTTATTTCTGCAAGCCCCAAGTATTATAGCTCTAAGACATAATGGTGCTCAAGATAATGGTATCACACTGAACACTGTGAAATGGCAGTAAAGTTAATTTTGACACGTTAAAGTCCCCTGAGTTTGATTATTTCAAAAAGAGACCCCCAAGCTTTATTGTGCAGCTGCAGGCTGTCTTTCGTGACAAAGAAAGTAAGGAGGGATAAAGAAAAGGTGAAAAAGAAACTTGGTAAGGTGACCTAATCTGCGTGATTATCATGACTTTAAAGCATGCTCTTCCAACTTCTGAATTCTTTAGTACAGGGGTCCCCAACCCCGGCCACAGAACAATACTAGTCCATGGTCTGCTGTACATCAGGTAAGAATGAGTGAAGCTTCGTGTGTATTACAGCCCCTCCCCATCACTTACATTGCCCCCTGAGCTCTGCCTCCTGTCAGATCAGCAGTGGCATTAGATTCTCATAGAAGTACAGACCCTACTGCAAACTACTCATGTAAGGGACCTAGGTTGTACACACTTTATGAGAATCTAATGCCTAATCATTTGAGGTGGAGCTGAGGTGGTGATGCTAGTGCTGGGGAGCAGATGCAAATACAGATTAATATTAGCAGTGAGGTTTGACTGCACACAGACCATTGCTTGCAGACTCATATCAAAACCCTGTCAATGAGTGACAAGTGAGTTGATGTACTTCAATTGTACAGCTGCATCTGGTAGCAGGCTTTAAGTCAGAATCCAACACTAATTATAGTCCATGTGTGGCCCACCCATCATTTATTTACCATTTCCTTCTGTGCCTCTTTCCCATTCTGCACACTTGTCTCAGTCACAGTTTTAGTAAGCCCACAAACCAACCCTAGCCAAAACGAGTAAAAAACAAACATCACTGGAGAGCTTTTTTGAAAATGGAGAAAGACCCAATGATGGGACAGCAGAAGACTCTAAGACTACCAACAAAAATAAAGTTACATTTAAAAGAAAATATCAACAGTTCTACTTATTACGGGTTCATTGCAACAGGCGATTCACATTCTCCAAGCTCACTTTGTATAATATGTGGTTACTGGCTGTCCATCGAAGCCATGAAACATTCAAAACTTCTTTTTGTGGAGACCAAGCACCCTGCATTAAAAGACAAGCCTTTGGTGTTTTTTGAAAGAAAAAACTGAACACAAAGAACAGAAGCAATTATTGAAGGTCATCACTTCATCAAATGTGTCTGCACTGAGTGCATCTCTCTTAGTGGCTAGCTGCATTGCTAAAACTAAGAAACCCTCTGTTATTGGTGAAGAGTTGATTCTGCCTGCTGCTAAGGACATTGGTCATGAGCCTGCAGTTCAAAAGGTGGCAAATTTTCCTCTTTTGATTAATACCATAACTAGATGAATTGATGAAATAGCAGAGAATATTGAGAAACAATTGTTAGAGAGGATTAATGAGTCATGGTGCACGATCCAAGTTGATGAGTTTACCAATGCTTGTTTT
Organism: Carlito syrichta; assembly: GCF_000164805.1. Classification (NCBI taxonomy): domain Eukaryota; kingdom Metazoa; phylum Chordata; class Mammalia; order Primates; family Tarsiidae; genus Carlito; species Carlito syrichta. Next base: position 93,335 of record NW_007076291.1, read on the forward strand.
TGTGATATAGTTTTCAGGAGGATGTGCATGAGGATATGTTATGTGTATTTTTGTTGCCAACCAATACATACCACAACTGCAGAACTATTCAAGTCTTTGAATGATTACATATCAGGAAAACTGAATTGGTCATTTTGTGTCAGTATATGCACAGATGGAGCAGCTGCCATGACTGATTGGTTTTCTAGTTTTGCTACTTGGGTCAAAGAGGTCACTTCTGAGTGTGAGTCTATGCACTGTATCATCCATAGAGAAATGTTGGCTAGCTGAAAAATGTCACCTGAACTTAACAACATTTTGCACAATGTATTTAAAATTATCAACCACATTAAAATACATGCCCTTAACTCATGTCTGTTTGCACAGCTCTGTGAGGAGATGGATGCAGAGCACACACAGAAGTGAGATAGCTTTTTAAAGGTAGATCACAGGCCAGAGATTTTGAATTATGAAAGTCACTCCAGAGATTTATTTTAGAAAAACAGTCACCACCACTAGCACATTTCAGTGACACAGAATGGGCCCCCAAACTTGCTTACTTGTGTAAATATTCAACCTGTTCAATGAACTCAATCTGTCACTTCAAGGGAGAATGACCACTGTGTTCAAGTTGACAGGTAAAGTGGCTACATTCAAAGTCAAACTGGAATTATGGGAGTGACAAGTAAACATTGAGATTTTTGACATGTTTCAAACATGAGCAGAGATTTGGAAAGAGACTGAGCCAAGGCCTTCTTTCTCCCAGCTGGTGCATGGTCACCCATCTCAGTTTTCAAAAGAGTTTGAGCATTACTTTCCAACCACAAAAGACCCCTGGACTGAGAAGGAATGGATCCATGACCCATTTGTGAATAAGCCAGATGAATCGTCTTAGTCCATGCTAGAAGATCAACTGCTAGAGATAGCAAATGATAATGGTTTAAAAGTGTTTGAGACAACTTCAAATACCCATGTGTTCTGGATTAAAGTCAAGGCAGAATATCCCAAGATTGCCACAAAAACACTGAAAAGCCTGCTTCCATTTCCAACATCCTATCTTTGTGAAGCTGGGTTTTCTGCAGTGACAGCAACCAAAACAAGATTACAGAGTAGACTGGGCATAAGCAACACATTTCGGGTGTCACTGTCTTCCATCACCCCCAAACAGGACAGTCTAGTTGCAGGAAAATAAGCTCAGAGCTTCCACTGATTTTGCATTATGGCGAATAGTAAAAATATTTCGTTATATATTCCCAACTCCTAATGCCACAAAGGTTGGGGACCGCTGCTTTAGTAGGCATTGATATACTAGCCAGGTCCTTCAAGTCTGGGAAAATCTTTGCGGGCGTATGTGGGTGGGTAACAAAACTAGTGGAAAATGGAAATAAGATGTTATCAGAGATTTTTTTTCTCAGAAAATTGTCTAGTACTGGCAGTCTTCACACAGCAAGCTTCAGTTGATCTATGGAGGCCTTCCTGCAATATTTAATAATGCAGAATGGTGATTCTAGGTACATATTGGTGTAGAACATTGTGAAGATCAAAGCAGGACTTCACCAACAGCAACATGATCCTTAGCCTTATTCTAAATGCTTTATCCTTATTCTGGTCAGGGCAAAGGAAGATGCACTATCAGTATAATCACAAAATACATAATTATTTTTACCACTTATCTAAGACAAATTACAGATACCAACATAGTCCAGATCAATATACTCCCTCCTTGCATGTTTCCTTCTGGAGGCCTTCCATGGTGTCACCTAGCTGCCTCTGCCAAGACCTCCAGGCTGATTAAATACACCTGAGATTTTTGGACATATTGCTTCCTGGACAAACTCCCATGAAAAGCAGGTGTCTTTGCACCCTGTTAGCTGACTCTGAGTGTCTCAAGAAAATGTTCATTCTGGTAGACTGAATGAAAGGAAGGTAATTTTCTAGCAGACTGTGGCCACATACCTTTGCATGGTGCAGACTCAGCAGTGTTTGAGGCGTGCTAAGGAATCTAGATCTGTTGGAATTACTTATTTGGGTTTCCTTAAAACAAAACAAAGCTACAAATAGCCTAATTTTTGTAATCTCAATCTCAGGGATTTCCCTTACCAAACTGAATGGCAAAAGCTATCTACACAAACCAGATCTGCATTTTAAAAAATTTGATATATAATAAATGTACATATTTTCAGGGTACATGTGATATTTGTTATATTTATGGAATGTTAAAGATCAAATCAGGGTAATTGAGATATCCACCACCTTAAACATTTATCTTTTTTAAATGTAGGAACATGCAAATTATTTTCTTCTAGCTATCTTGAAATATACAATAAATTAATATTAACTATAGCCACCCCACTGTAGATTAACAATGGTGGGCACTAAGTGTGATCAGACAAAAGGATACCTCAAATATTAGCAAGGTCTATTATTCCTGAATTTGCATCTGGTGCACTAACTGTCATTAGATAAAATAAAGAAGAACATACATCTACTTCCTCTACAAGGAAAATGTGGTTATTATTTTGATTCACCTTCTAAACCTGTGCTGCTCAGTACAGTGGCCACTAGCCATACGGGGCCACCAAGCACTTGAAATGGACTGATCTGCAGTGAGATGTGCATATGTGTAAAATACAGTCAGATTTCAAAACTATAGTATAAAAATATGTACAATATCCCATTAATGATTTTTTATATTTATTACATGTTGAAATGATATTTTAAATATTTGATTAATAAAAATGTATTGTTACACATAACTTCACCTGTTCCTTTTTATTTTTAAATATGGCTACTGGAGAGTGTTCGATTATGTGTGTGGCTTACATTTGTGACTTTATTCTATTCTTACTGGACAGCACTGGTAGAGGAATTTCATCCTGCTCTGTTTTAAATAGACTGAGACAGATAAAGTCTACAGTTGTGCTTAACACCAGCTCTTGGCTAGTAGTGCAGTCAGACAGAAGAGATGCTCAGGTTTGTTTTCCCTAAATATCAGTGCATACCACCTCGCCATCCTGCATCCTGGGAGCACGAAGCTTGATCTGTGTCTGCATAAATCTTGGACAATGTGAATTGATGCTACAGAGAAAACACAGAACTCCTACTAAGCAAGATGCAATCCACATGAGCAAGGTCATGTGAGGTCAGGGGTGAGCTAAAAGATGTCTTCTGTATCGTTGCTGACCTGGATTGCTTTACCACACTGCCTGACACAGGCAAGCACCAACCCAGGGAGAGAAAAACCCATTATGGCTTAATCATGCTCACAGGCTTTACTGAGCAGAGAAAATATATGGCACAGAGGCACGGAAGTATGTGCAGATTCCCAAAAATGCTTGACTGGTGAATCTGGGGATGTAGAAGATGACCCCAACTGCTAAGAAAGGGAAAGCCTGGCTTATTTTGTAAAAGGAAATAGAATATGTTTTCTGCTTTTCTTTTAAAATAAAGTGAAATAAATTTCTTAATCTATTCATATGGGGAAGGTATGAGTTTGGGAAAAAAGGTGAAAAATCGCTCATAAGGAAGCACAAAATAAACAAAATACCGTGAATGAATTTATGACTGACCCATTAGTCTTCTTTATTACAGCAGTTGATGGAACACCTGTTGGGAGACACATCTCTGCAGGGAGTTGGAGATTGGCAGGAGCGAGGAGATTGCCTTAGCACCAGCTGCTTTATTTATGAAATAAATAATCATTCTGTTGTTTAGACAGAGGAAGTTAAAATACAATTTTACTTTCTGGCTAAAAAAAATTTGCCAATGTTGTTATAAGAAATGGACATTTTAAAACCACTGTAATATAGCTACATGTTATGAAATATAGAATATTCTTATTCTCAATTGTTACTGGTATTTTAAAACAGATGTGATCAGATTATGACGTATTTTGGTTTTTAGGAAAGTGTCTAAAGAAGTAAAAAAAAATTAACAGTTGCTGTACAGAAATGAGCTGGAAGGGCCATAAACAGATTATGAAGTCTTTTGCTTTTTAGGAAAATGTCTAAAGAAGTAAAAAAAAAAAAAAGTTACCAGTTGTACAGAAATGAGCTGGAAGGGGCAAAATTTGCAACAAGTTTGATGTCAAGAAGATATCAACTATCCTAATACACCAACTAAGTTAAAGTCCACAAGCCATAGTGATCCTCAGAAAAGGGAGAAGGGATGAGTTAAGCATTGTCTTTAAAGGAGAATGCTAGTTAATACACGTGGAAGGAATAATGAGATTAGAGTGATGATTTTCCAGCCTCCATTGTAATAATGGATTCAGGAAAGCATCATCAGTAGTTGTTAAAATCAGTAGGTTAAAGGTGGGTTAGGAAGAGAATATTTGCATGGAGCCAAAGTATAAGCCCAGAGATTTTTCATTACTATAAAAATGAAAATATGCCTTTCTAATGAAGGGATCTAATGATCATTGCCTTAATCAAGTGACAAAACTTAGATCACTAATTGTGGGATGTGATGATCTCTGGGCCTCCTAATGAAGTATGCAGCATTGTCTTTGAAGTATTCTTGCCAAAAATGTTTATCCTGAATTCAGTGAAGCCTAGAAACGATACTATTCAATATGGTATTGTAAGAAACGACAGTATCCAATATGGTATTGTAAGGGAGAAAAGCTTTCCCTAATCTTCTTCAGGTTTCTGGTTGGGTCTGAAAATGAAACTGACAAAGACCAATTAATTGGAGAAGAGCATACAAGTTTATTTAATAAGTTTTATGCAATGTGGGAGCCTTTATAAGGAAATTTAGACCCGAAGAAATCTGTACACATTTTTATGCTGAGTCTGATAAGGAAGTGGATAGCTGTGGAGAAATATGACTGGACAAAAAGAGGTATGATCTAATGTAATAACCTGGCCCAGCAGGGCCTGTTTATTCAGGTTGCTTTTCTGTGTCTGCCTGTCTTCGGAGATGAGAACATTTTTTTCCCCTTCTGGGTATAGGGAGGACCCCTCTAGAATGAGTCTCTGTGACCTAATTTTAGAGGAAAGTTGGCTGGGCTTTTGGCCTGCTTCATGGGAGATGGGGCTAGGGGAACCTAGTTTTTAAGGTCTGTCTGGAGGGACGTGGGTAGTAAGTGGAGAAAGGTCAAAGAGTCCTTCTTGCTTCTGTGATTCTCTCAGTTTCCTTCAGCTTGAAACGCTCATTGTGTCCAGGTGCTGTATTTGGGGGTTGCATATTCCGAGTCCTGTTGGTAACCACACGTGGCTATGGAATAACTAAAATGAGGTTAGTCTGAATTGTGAAGTGCTAAGTGTAAATACTGGATTTTGAAGACTTCATATTCAAATGAAAAAATATAAAATACCTCATATTGATTTCATGTTAAAATGATATTTTTAACATATTGAATTAAATGAAATATATTAAGATTAATTTCACCTGTTTCATGTTATTTTCTAAAGGAGAAACCATAAAGTTTTAGCAATTGTATTCAATTTCAGTGCTTCAAGAGTTCTAACAAATTAAAGATAGAAGAAATTGACTTTTTTTTTTTTTTTTTTTTTTGAGTTGGAGTCTCACTCGGTCGCCCAGACTGGAGTGCAGTGGCTGCTCCCGGCCACCGCAGCCTCGACCTGCTGGGCTCCGGCGATCCTTCCGCCTCAGCCTTACGAGTAGCTGGAATTACAGGCATGCGCTACCACGCCCGGCTGAATTTTTGATTTATTGTGGAGATGAGGTCTCGCTGCCCAGGCGGGTCTCAAACCCGCGGGCTCAGGCAATCCACTCACCTCAGCCTCCCAAAGGCGCGGGATTACAGGCTGAGCCACCGAGCCCGGCAAGATAGAAGAAATTGGCATTTGTGCCACTCTCCCTAGCATCACTTCCACAGACCTGGGCACATATAGTCACTTAATTAAGCAAGAACTCAATAAAGGTCTCTTAAGGGAGGCAAGTGTAGCCTTGACTGACAGCTCAGGCTCGCATTTAATTATAGTTTGGCTTCTGGAATTTAAGAGGGCTGTGGTAGCCCCTCCTTTGGGGTATTCTTCCTAATTTTACAAGATGGGAGATATACTGTGCTCATTACAGATAACCACCTTTACTAGTTACACACGGCTCAGGAAAGGACCAGATACTCCCCGAGGCTACACTTGACCAGATGCATGTGTTCTTACAGGCAGGGCTTCTGACTGGGCTTGTTCTTTGAGTTGTAATGTTTTTAAAAGTCATTGTCCAACATGGTGTTGTGTGTGAGTATGTGTGTTTGAAATATGCTGAGAAGAACCCTGCAGTATATGTGATGGCATGGGACTCTGAGCATCTTGTGATGCCGACTGGTGATGCATGTTTTTTTTTCTTTTATTGGTGCATTGTTTGTCTGAGGTTTTTGCTTTGTATAAAGTTCTATCCTGAGTTTCCCATACATTCTGTAGAAGTCCTATTGCCCTTTGGATCAATGACTTTATTGAACACTCTTTGACATTTCTCAAAACATCCACAGTCACACTTTGTAGTGAATATGAGGCCTAAAAAGATCAAAATTTATTTCAAAAGAGACACAGGCTTTCAAAATAATCTCTGGAGCTACTTCCTCTTTCTTGCCCAAACATCACAAGCTCTGTGAAGTCACATTAATCCCAAGCCAACCTGAGTCCTTTATAACTTTGTTACAGCTTCCAATTTCTGTTTTAGAAAACTATTTGTTCCTCTTAAATATTCTTGTCTCTCAGTAAGGAAAAGTGCTTATCACTCAGCAAGCAAAAAGATAATTGAGAAAAAAATTTATCTTTTCAAAATTGACCTGAGGGTTCTAGCCAGTGCTACACGTCAAGGAAAGAAATAGAAAGGGAAAGGTCAGAAAGTAAGAAGCAAAACTTTTATTAGTCACAGACTAAATCATTGTTTATGGAAAAAAAATCTTAAATAAACATTTACAAATTATTAGAATTAAAGTATAATTTTAGCATGATCATTGAATGCAGTAAGAGCATATAATAATTTTCTTTGTACAAGCAATAAACAATTGGCAAATGAGGTAAAAAATATCATTTAAGATCACATAAGTACCTGCATAATGAACATTTGTATACCTAACCCTGAATTGTACCCCACATCTTTAAAATTAAAAATTTTTAAAAAGTTAATAAATATGCTGCACATATAAAATTTTAAAATCACTTTCATTACAGATCAAATTTAATATTTTTTGGTAAAATTGAAGAACACCTAGACATATTTGCACATTAAAAAAATTCACATCAAGCCAGGCTCGGTGGCTCAGCCTGTAATCCCGTACCTTGGGAGGCTGAGGTGAGTGGATTGCCTGAGCCCGCGGGTTCGAGACCTGCCTGAGTAACTTGGTGAGACCTCATCTCTATAATAAATCAAAAAATCAGCCGGGCGTGGTAGCGCACGTGCCTGTAATTCCGGCTACTCAGAAGGCTGAGGTGGAAGGATCGCCGGAGCCCAGCAGGTCGGCCACGGCACTCCAGTCTGGGCGACAGAGTGAGACTCCAACTCAAAAAAAAAAAAAAAAAAAAAAAATTCACATACAAAACTCAAATAATTAAGAATAAATCTAACAAAAGATATGCAATACCCCTATACTGAAATTATTGAACAATATTAAGAGAAATCTACATTTTAAAATCAGTGGGGAGATATATAGAGTTCACCAATTGAAAGATTTAATATTGTTAAGATGTCAATTATCTGCAAATTAATCTATAGATTCAATACAATCTCCATCAAAATCCTAGCAGGTTTTTCATTGGTGATTAAAAAGTAATTTTAAAATATTTATGAAAATTCAAGAATCTAAAATTGCCAACAATACTTTAAAAAAGAATGAAGTTAATGGGCTTAACATGGAGGCTTCAAAACTCACTATAAAGTCATAATAATTGAAAGTTTGTATTGGTGCAAGAATAGACCAATGGAATGGAGAGTACAAAAACAGATTTATGCTCATATAACCACTTTATTTCTATAAAACTACTGCATTTCAGGAGGAGAGAATGTCATTTTATATAAATGTTGCTGGAGCAATCACATATTCATATATATTCTTAAAAATAACCTTGGTTTATTCGTCATACTTTACACAAAATTAATTTCATATGGATTATACTCCTAAATGCTAAAGGTAAAACAATACTTTTTTTTTTTGGAGTCATAATCTTAGTCTGTCATCCAGACTGGAATGCAGTGGAATGCTCATGGCTACCACAGCCTCGACCTGCTGGGCTCAGGTGATCCTTCTACCTCAGCCTTCCAAGTAGCTGGAACTACAGGTGCATACCACCATATCCAGCTAATTTTATTTATTTACTTATTGTAGAAACGAGGTCTTACCTACTTGCCCAGGCTGATCTTGAACTGATGGGCTAAGGCATCCTCTCACCTCTGCTTCCCAAGGTGCTGGGATTATAGGCATGAACCATTGTACTTGGACACAATAATAAAAATTTCATAAGAAAATATTATCATAAATTTGGGGTACACATGTTTTCTTAAATAATACACAAATAATACTAACTATTTAAGAAAAGATTTATCAATAAAACTTAATTAAAATTAAGAACTCTGTTTCTTGAGCAATACCATTAAGAAAGTGAAAATGTAGCCATTTTACTAGAAGAAAATATTAATAATAATTATATTCAAAAAAAGACTCATATCTGGAATATATAAAGAACTCCTACAAATCAATAAGGAAAGACAACTCATTATAAAAAAATAGGCAAAAAAAACCCTTATAAACTCTTCACAAAAGAGGACATCTAAGTGCCAATAAACATATGAAAAGAAGTTTAGCCTCATAACATTTCATGACCACAACAGTTTGGCATAGTTGTCCAATTCCCCATCCACCACAATAACTAAGACAAAAAGACTGAGAATTTCAAGTGTCAGTGAGGATAAAAGCCACTGGAGTTCTCATATGTTGTTGGAGTCAGTGTAAATAGATAAATCATTTTAGAAAATAGTTTGGTAGTATTATTAATGCACAGTTACCAAGAAAAGTGAGTACATATGTTCATCAAAAAGTATATACAAAGATGTTAATAGTAGTATTCATAATTTCCCCAAACTGTAAGCAATCTAAATGTTCATCCTCAGGAAAGGGAAAAGTGTGTGTGTGTGTGTGTGTGTGTGTGTGTGTGTGTGTGTATACATATATATATGAACATGCATATGAATATACATATGAATAGATATGGATATATATGAATATATATGAATACACAAGGAAGAGCCCTCTCAAAAAAAAGCAGAATTTTTTTTGGAAGTTGTGCCCCTGGTAGTACAGGCTTTCTCCACTAGGTAATTGTTCTAGGAACCCATTGGCATCAGTGTACCAGCTAGCGTTGTTGTGAGAAGCAGTGTTCAGCTTAAGTAAATTTTTTTTGAAGAGTCTTTCAGCACATTTGCCCATTTCATGATGGGTGATTTAGGAGCGCACTTGCCCACATCATGCTGAGTGTTCAGCAGTTTTTGACCAAAAATGGCATGATGCTCGCACCCCACCCTCCTTATTCACCTGTTCTTGCCCAAGCAACATTTTTTTTTGCTTTCCCTGGATGAAAAACATTCTCAGAGGGAAACTTTTTGCTGATGTGTAAGAGGTGAAACAAAAACTGAAGAAGCATTAATTGGCATCAAAATCAACAAGTTCAAAAACTGTGTATTGAATCAAATGGAAATTATTTTGAAGGTGACAACTTAAAGCGTGGAAGAATAAATGCACAACTTTTTATTAATAAATTCCTGTTTTTCTAGTCCCCCATATATACAATTACATATGAATAGACATATGAATGTATATAGATGAATATATATATATATATATATATATATATATATTCATCCAATGGAATACCATACTATGATGAAATAGCAAGAACTACTGCATGCAACACCTTGGATGAATCTCACAAACATTATGTTGAGTGAAACAAACCTAACACAAAACAGTATATACAATATGATTCTGTAATATAAAGTTAAATAAGAGGCAAAGTTAATGAATGATTATAAAAGCAAGGATAATGGTTACTTTTTTGAGGGAGGATTACCTGGGAGAAGGACAACAGGATTTTGTTGAAAATGTTTTATATCTTCGTCTGGATAGTGGTTACATGAATGTTCACATGTGGAAAATTTTAATAAGCTATACACACAAGATAAGTACATTTTACCATATATATTTCTTTTTTTATTTTAAGAATGTGGGGTATAATACAAAATATTGTAATGATTTCTACCTCAACTTTATAAATGATTTTTTTGAAAAACAAACAAACAAGTATTTACATAGTATTAATTGGTTCTTACTAAAATAAAGTTTGACAAATGTAGAATTAATAATTTTTTTTCATTTTACCATAATTGTCCAAAAACATAGTGTCTCCAAGTCAGAACAAACTCATCTGCTTTTAAAACAAAATTAAATTTCATGGCCATTCCATTTAGATCTTTCCCAAAGACAGAGACACCTCACAAAAATAGCTTCTATGCAAAGAGCAGGTTTCTGTTGTAGCCTACAAACTACGGAAAACACTGTCAGATTTTTGGACATACATTTTCTCTTTATTTCTGGCTAGCAGACCTTCAATTTTGTTCAGTGGCTACCAGTTCTCCACCTACCTTCTAGGAAGGCAACTCCATTCTTAGCCCCAAGGCAAATCCTGATTCTGCTATAGAGGAAGAAAGAATAGTCTTTCCTCTACCCTCCTAAGTTTTAGACTGGAGCCTCTGTAACTGAAGACATTAACAAGAGAAAAACAAAGTTTATTATTGTCTCATATATACATGGGAGATACAGAGTGGAATGAGTAACTCTAAGAGACTTGGCTTAGAATTCAGGTTTAGGGTGGGGCGCAGTGACTCACACCCATAATTCCAGCACTTTGGAGGCTGAGGAGAGAGGATTGTTTGAGCCCTCAGGCTCGAGACCAGCCTGAGCAACTTAGTGAGACCTCATGTCTCCAATAAATCAAAAAATTAGCTGGGCATGGTGGCGCGTGCCTGTAGTTCCTGCTACTTGGAAGGCTGAGGCAGAAGAATCACCTGATCCTAGCAGTTCAAGGCTGCGGTGGCCGAAAGCGTGCCACTGCCCTCCAGTCTGGGTGACAGAATGAGACTCCAACTCAAAAAATAAATAAATAAATAACTAATTCAGGTTTAAATACCATCTGCAGCTAGCAACAAAGAAAGAAGTGTGTGGGGAGGCAAGCCATGAGTGTAATTGAGAAAAGTACAGTAAATAAGAGTTTATAATGTATGTTTAAGCCAGTCTTTCTCTCTTGACAGGAGCCTTTTGTTATTTGGAGTCATTCTCTCCTGGTGGAGGGAGGAAGACATCTTTACAAATACAGCTATCCTTCATAAAGTAAATTTTTCTTACAAAAGGGAGCATCTGCTCTGTGTAAGAAGCTTCTCTTGTGCTGTTTCTCAAAATAATCAACTTGATACAATCTTTATACCACATGGGTATATTTTAGGGTGGCATATTCTGGTTCTAAAAAGTGAATGACGGGGATTCCTGTCTTCTCTGCAGGAAATGGTCTAGGGATGTGCATATGACACAGTTCTATTAAGTCACATGGAAAGAGAGATCTGGTGTGTGTGTGTGTGTGTACACACACACATGTGAACATTGGAGATGCTTCTGGAACAGGTTTGTCATTCCTAAGCAGTAGGTACCAGAAGATAATTTAATTCATGCTTCTGGATGCTGTTTTACTCTGGACTCCTGAGAAGGTGACTGAGAGTCTTTTGATACTTGCAGCCCACCATTCCCTAGTTGATATTGAGACTCCATCTGCCTCTCTAGACTAGTTGCTCTAAGCCTGCATCATTATATTCCAGTCAAACTAGACATTTTAAATGTCTTACTTTTTTCTCTCTTGTCTCAGGGTCTTTGCATGTTATTTGCCCTTTACTGGGATATACTCCCACCTCCCTCATATCCTTTACTACTCAGCACTTACTTCCTTAGAGAAATAAGTGCTCAGACTGTTCCTCAGACTGGGTCAGGTTTCCTCTTAACCCTCTCTCTGAGACAGAACAGGAACCCCTCTTTGGTGACTGCCATTCTCTGCCTGCCCCCAGTATTTTAAAAAGGGGGAAAAATGAGTCCATTCAAGGGAAATTCCAGGCACTTAGCCAGCCCTACAACCCCAATTAGGGAAGTGAATGAATAACCCACTGAACAAGAAGATAATAATAACTTAAACAATAGTCACCCAAATAAGCCGGAATCATAAATGTTGGTTCTCTATAGAAACTAATTGTAGCGTCTTGACTTACATCCTTGAGTTGTTTTTCAGAAACCAAAATCCCCTCCTGCTGGAAAATGCCAACCATTGTCATATAACCTTAGATAGACTGAAACCAGAAAATAGATAAGAAAGTCCCATCTCAGCCCCGACTCACTTTGGAAGCCCCTTTATCTCTGCCTTTGAAACCCTTGCTTGTAGGCCATCAGGGAATTGCTAGGCGCCATGCAATAAAATACCTCACTCTCTATTGCTGCAAATCCCGATGTCAGTGTTTGGCTTTTTCTGCATGCTGGGGCAGACCCAAGTTTCGTTTGGTAGTATATCCTAGTACCCCGTAGGGGTCTTCATACTCCTTTTTTTTTTTGAGTTGGAGTCTCACTCTATTGCCCAGACGGGAGTGCAGTGGCCGCTCCTGGCCATGGCAGCCTCGACCTGCTGGGCTCCGACGATCCTTCCGCCTCAGCCTTCCCAGTAGCTGGAACTACAGGCGTGTGCTACCACACCAGGCTCATTTTTGATTTATTGCCAAGTTGCCCACACGGTCTCGAACCCTCAGGCTCAGGCAATCCACTCACCTCAGCCTCCCAAAGGCGCGGGATTACAGGCTGAGCCACCGAGCCCGGCTTCATATTCCTTTATCATGTCTACATTTTCAGACAGGAGATTGCATTTCAGAACATATGAGCCTTATTCAAGCTGTGGTTGTGCATATTCAAAATTGTGTCCTTGGGGTGAACCATGAAGTGTCCAGCAAAATCAAACTCTTTTCATATTTGACCTGTCTCTTCACCCCTAAATTGTTCCAATTATTACTTAAAGGCTGATATAAGTTTTGTCAGAGTCCTCATCAACACTAAGACATTCACCTCTAGTGTCTTGATACTAGTACAGGAATCACCATGTGATGGTGCCTGTGTTCTGACTGCCTGTGAACTTGAATTCTTTATAGCCTTGAGCCATTTTATCAAGATTCCACCTGGCCTGTGTATCCTCCTGGAGGCTCACCACCCCATCTGATGCCAAAAGGAGAACTCTGCTGAGACACTTTGGTGGGTGCTATGGTAGGTATCCCAAAATTTATATGTTGAAATTCTATCCTCCAACGTGATGATATTAGGAGGTAGCACCTTTGGGAAATGATGAGGTCACAAGGGAAGAGATCACTGGGATAAGTTCCCTCATAGAAGAAACATCAGGTCTCTCGCTAGTCCCTTCCACCGTGTGAGGACTCCACAAGAGGGTGCTACCTGTGAGGAAGAAGGCCCTCACCAGACATGTATCTGCCAGTGCCTTGAACTTAGACTTCTCAGCCTTCAGACTATGGAAAATAAATTTCTGTTTATTAAGCCAGCCAATTTATGGGCTTTTGTGATAGCAATCTGAATGGACAGAGAGTGGGGTTAACAATCTGTTTGTTGATTTAAGGCCATACACCAATACACAGAACAGGCACATTGACAGAGCCCTGAGTCTTGTTCCCAGAAGAGGCTTTCCTCCACAGGCAGAAGGACAGCTCCGTGAGTCGCCCGAAGACAGACAGGACAGCACTTCGTTGTCTTTTCTACTTGCTACATGACTTCCTCAGTTCCATAACTTTCAAATCCATTCTATCTCAGCTACCTATTCTTAGATCACACCTCCATTTTCTCCTGAAAATTTCCCTCTCTACAATTCCAAGATTGGTTATCTTCCCAATTGAACAAAACGTATAGCCCCACATCAATGCTCTCTTTTTCCCTCAAAATCTTCCTTGGCTCATAGGAAGCTCTCATTTCTGAGCCAGTCCACGTTTTCCCCATCTAACAGCTCCCTTAACACCAGGATCTCTTTCCCTTTCCCTCCCTCTTGGTGCCTGGGAGGCATGTGAATTGGCTTGTCTGCAGAGGTGACTTGTGGACTGATACTAATTTGTTGATTTAAAACAACACTAGTCAGTTCCTTCTTAAAATGGTCAAATAAGTCTTATGTGCAGAAAATTTCATGCTGTCATACTTTTTCTTGTGAAGGGATAAATAGCCTGGAAAATGGAATGCTGAGATTTGATTCAAAGAGCAAGCAGGCACTTGGAAGTTTATCAGCGTGGAAGGAATTATATTATGCACAAAGTCAAAGATGGAAAACAGGTTATGCCAGATAACGACATCATAGATCAGTCTGCTTTCAGCCTTTGAAGCTCTGGAAAGACTATGGGTTAGAGGGAATAGCAGAATATGCATTCTACATTTGTTCTCAGAGGAAAAGCCTGCATAAGCAAATTACATCCATTTACTTATTAGTACCCGAACCCTGCATTTCAGTCATTTTAAAAAGAAGGAAGTTTGGTTATGTTTACTGACGAGGAAAATGTTCTTGCCTCTGGAACCCCAGAATCTTATTTAAATGATACATTCCCAGCCCAATAAAGTGAAATGACATTCTGGGTCAAGATAAAGAACGTCTTTTTTGAATAATGCATGACACAAACTTGTTTCCTTGAAACTTTGGCACAAAGATTGTATTTTTCTTCCTAGGTTTAAGTCCTTTATATTCTCTGGAGAACATAAAGCTTTGCTCTATACTCCTGAAGATACTTTCAACTTGATGCTTTCTTGGATCCTGGGGTTCCCTTGAGGAGTCCACCACTGAATCAAGATCTACTCAGGACTCTGAACAGCAGAGACAGAAAATCTGAGTTCTACCCCTGGTTCTGCCCCAGACCTGGCCTAAAGCTGGTCTCCACCCTTTCTGAGTTCACTTTCTCTGCCATAGAATGGTAATGATAATACTCTACCTACCTCACAGACTGCTTTCTGTGTGGGAAAGGCTTTATTAAATATGAAGTGCAACATAAACATAGAAGTTCCTGTATTCCTGTCACACAGATATGCTGCTGGGGGATGATATGAATGCCTGCTAATGCTAAGATTTGTATGCAACAAAGATACTGGTGTTTTGAGCTCCTTTTCTTCTTCTTATAGAGTTCTAGACACTCTGCTGCTGTTGTAGCCAATTGAAACCCTGCAAGAGTAAGCATGGTTGTCCACTACTGTGACAGACCCTGTGGAAATATATAGCTCCTTGAAGACAGGAGACAGAGACAGTGGGGTTAACAATCTTTTGTTTGTTGATTTAAGGTCATTCATATACAAATACACAGAACAGGCACATTGGCAGAGCCCTGAGTCTTGTCCCCAGAAGGGGCTCTCCTCCACAGGCAGAGGACAGCTCTATGAGTCCCCTGAACACAGACTTCATTGTTTTTTCAACTTGCTGTATGACTTCCTCAGTTCCATAACTTTTTAAAAAATTTAATTTATCTTTTTATTATAAAGATGCGGGGCACAGTTGAGGGTTAGGTATACAAACGTTGATTATGCAGGTACCCTTGTTGATGAGGTATGCTCCTCCCTACCCTAGCAGTTTCCCTTAATGGCCAATCCCACCCCCTCTCCCCTGACAGTTTCCCACTACTGCCAATCCCTTTCTCATTGTATTATAATTGTTTAAGTTCCACTTATAAGTGAGAACATATGGTACTCTGTTCTTTGTTTCTATGAAAGATCACTGAGTATGATTGACTCTAAATCCATCCAAGTTGCTGCGAAGTCCATATGTTTGTCCTTCTTTATGGCTACATAATATTCCGTTGTGTATATTTACCACATTTTTTTAATCCAGTCCAGCTTCGAAGGGCAGCGTAGTTGGTTCCATGTTTTTGCTATTGTGAATAGAGCTGCAACAAACATATGTGTGCGGGTATCTTTTTTGTAGAATGATTTGAATTCCTCTGGGTATATTCCCAATAGGGAAATTGCTGGGTCATATAGAAGGTCAATTTCTAGTTCTTTCAGAAATCGCCACACTGTCTTCCAAAGAGGCTGTACTGGTTTGCATTCCCACCAGCAGTGTAGAAGCGTTCCTTTTTCTCTGCATCATCACCAGCATCTGTTGTTGTTTGTTTTTATTAATAACGGTCATTCTTACTGGGGTTAGGTGGTATCTCAATGTGGTTGTGATTTGCATTTTTTGATGAGTAGGGAGGCTGAGCACTTTTTTTCATGTGTCTGTTGGTTGCCTGTATATCTTCTTTTGAGAAGTGTCTATTCATGTCTTTTGCCCACTTTTTTTTTTTTTTTTGAGTTGGAATCTCACTCTGTCACCCAGACTGGAGTGCAGTGGCTGCTCCCGGCCACCTCAGCCTCGACCTGCTGGGCTCTGGTGATCTTTCCGCCTCAGCCTACCGAGTAGCTGGAATTACAGGCATGTGCTACCACGCCCGGTTGATTTTTTAATTTATTGTAGAGATGAGGTCTCGCTGCCCAGGTGGGTTTCGAACCCGCGGGCTCAGGCAATCCACTCACCTCAGCCTCCCAAAGGCGCGAGATTACAGGCTGAGCCACCGAGCCCAGCTGCCCACTTTTTAATGGGGTTGTTTGTTTTTTTCCATTTGCCATGTTTAAGTTCCTTGTAGATCGCAGATGTTAGGCCTTTGTCTGATATACAGTTGGCAAATATTTTTTCCCATTCTGTGGGGTGTCATCCTGCTCTCTTTCTTTTGATTTGCAGAAGCTCATTAGTTTGATGAGGTCCCACTTGTCAATTTCTTAAGGTATGGGCATTGAGGGTTCTGATTAGGAATCGGTTGCTAGCTCCAATTTCCTTAAGGGAATCTCTTGCATTTTCTAAGATTCTTATAGTTTGAGGTTTTATGTTTAGGTCTTTGATCCATTTAGAGTTAATTTTTGTGTATGGTGATAGGTAGGGGTCCTGTTTCAATCTTCTGCGTGTGGTCAGCCAGTTTTCCCAGCATCATTTACTGAATAGGTTCTCGTCTCCCCAGTGGTTGTTGTTGGAGGCTTTGTCAAAGATGAATTGGTTGAGAAATTGAGGATTTGTTTCTGGAATCTCTATCCTGTTTCATTGGTCTATGTGCCTGTTCTTGTACCAATACCAGGTTGTTTTGATTACTGTAGCCTTATAGTAAAGTTTGAATTCTGGAAATATGATACCTCCTCCTTTTTTTTCTTTTGTTAAGGATTGTTTTGGCTATTTGTGGTCATTTATGATTCCATATGAATTTCTGTATTGTGTATTCTAGGTCTGAAATGAATGATGTTTGTAACTTAATGGGTATTGCATTGAATCAGCTGATTGTCTTTGGTAGGATGGACATCTTAACAATGTTGATTCTTCCTATTTACGAGCATGGACTATTTTTCCATTTGTTTGTGTCTTCTTGGATTTCTTTAAGAAGTGTTTTGTAGTTCTCACTGTAAAGGTCTTTCACTTCTCTGGTTAGGAAGATGCTGAGGTATTTCATTTTTTGTGTTGCTATTGTAAATGGGTTTGTGCTTTTAATTTGGGTCTCTGCCTGCTTGTTGTTGATGTATAGGAATGCAACTGTCTTTTGCACATTTATTTTGTACCCTGAGACTTTGCCAAAGTCCTTTATCAGTGCAAGTAGGTTTTTGACAGAGTCTCTTGGATGTTCAAGGTATAGAATCATATCATCAGTAAAGAGGAATAACGTGACTTCCTCTTTTCCTATTTGGATACACTTGATTTCCTTCTCTTGTCTAATTGCCCAAGCTAGGACTTCCAACACAATGTTGAACAAGAGGGGTGAGAGTGGGCAGCCTTGTCTTGTTCAGGTTTCAGGGGAAATGTTTCCAGTTTCTGAATTTAGCAATATGTTAACTGTGGGTTTATCATAGTTGGCACTTACTATTTTGATGTATGTTACTTCTATACCTAGTTGTTTGAGGGTTTTTATCAAGAGGGAATGCTGGATTTTATCAAAAGTTTTTTCTGCATCTAATAATATAAACATTTGTTTCTTGTCTTTACATCTGTTGATGTATTTAATGACATTTATGTTCTTGTGAATGTTGAACCAGCCATGCATCCCTGGGATGAAGCTTACTTGTCATAGTGGATGATTATTGAGATATGTTTTTGGATCTTATTTGCCCAAATTTTATGGAGGATTTTTGCATCCATGTTCATAAGGGATACTGGCCTGTAGTTCTCTTTTTTTAGTTGGATCTTTACCTGGTTTGGGTATCAGTGTGATGTTAGCTTCATAAAATGATTTGGGGAGAAATCCATCCTTCTTAATTGCCTGGAATACTTTCAATAGGTTTGGTATCACCTCCTCCTTGTACATTTTGTAGCGTTCTGCTGGAAAGCCATTCAGTCCAGGGCTTTTTATTTTTGTGGGTAATTTTCATATGACAGACTCAATTTCCTGGGTTGTTATTGGTTTATTTAGTGTCTCAATGTCTTCTTGTTTCAACCTGGGAAGGCTGTTTGATGTGAAAGTCTTCCATTTCCTTTAGGTTATCAAGTTTATTTCCATATAGTAATTTCTGATAATCTTTTGTATTTCTTCGGGATCAGTTGTGATTTGATTTTTTGTATTTCTGATTGTGTTTATTTGGGCTTTCTCTCTCTTTTCTTGGTCATTCTGGCTACAGTGTCCATCAATCTTGTTAATTCTCTCTCAAAGAACCAGCTTTTTGTTTTGTTGTTGATATCTATGGTATTTTTGTCTTCTATGTCCCATATTTGGGCCTTATTTTGGTGATTTGAATTTTTTTGCTAGAGTTGAGGTTTTGGTGGTCTTCTTTTTCCAGCTCCCTTGTTAGGTTCTCTTCTTGTGATCTTTCCATTTTCTTGATGTGTGCTTGTAGAGATATAAATTTCCCTCTTAGACTGATTTCACGCCACCCCAGGGGTTTGGGTAAGATGTTTCTTCATTTTCATTTGTTTCCAGGAACCCTTTAATTTCTGTTTTGATTTCAGTGTTGACCCAGTAATTGTTCATCATCTTGCTGTTTAGTGTCCATGTCTTTGTGGGCTCTGGGGAAATGTTGGTGTTGATATTTATGTTTATTCTACTGTGGTCTGAGAATGTGCATGGCAAGATTTCATCCTTGTGGAATTTGTTCATGCTTGATTTATGGCCAAGGATGTGATGGATCTTAGAGTACATTCCATGTGGTGATGTGTAGAATGTAGATTCTATGGTTGTTGGGTGGAATAATCTGTAGGTATCTATTAAGTCCAATTGGTTGAGTGTCAAGTTTAGGTTCAGGATCTCCTTGTTGATTTTTTACCTCGATGATCTATTAGGGCTGTTAGTGGGGTATTCATGTCCCATGTTACAATACTGTTAGAGTCAATATCTTTTTTTAGTTTACTTAGTAGTTGCTTTATAAATGCTGGTGCTCCTGTGTTGGGTGCATATATGTTTAGGATGGATATTTCTTGTTGATGGATTGAACTTTTTATCATTATTTAGTGTTCTTAAATTAAAAAAAAATTATTGATAGCTTAAAGGTTGCTTTGTCTGATATTAAGATCTCAACTTCTACCTTCTTTTGTGATCCATTTGCCAGGAAACTCATTTTCCACCCTTTAACTTTGAGTCTGTGTGAGTCCCTTGTAATGAGATGAGTCTCCTAGATGCAGCAAATCATTGACTCATGGTTTCTTATCCAGTTTGCCATTCTGTGTCTTTTCAGTGGTGTATTTAGTCTATTCACGTTCAGGCTGTTTATTGAGATGTGATTGTGTATTGCTGTCATGAGGTTCTTATAAAGTTTTTTTTTTGCTTTTTTTAATTTTGGTTTTGGGGTTGATGTATGTGTGTGTTTTCTAGTTTCATGTGCTGTATTCTCTGTTGATTCTGTGCTCTGCTGTTCTCTGGGTAAGTGTGTGGTCATTCTATTTTTTTTTTTTCCCTCTGAGCTTAATTCCTTTTTAGGTGTCTTCTGTAGGGCTGGTCTGGAGCTGCATAATCTCTTAGGGATTGGATATCTTGGAAGGATTTTAATTCTCCATCACTGATGAAGGTGAGCTTGACTGGACAGGAAATTCCTGGTTGAAATTATTTATCTTGAAGACTTTGAATATAGGACTACAGTCCCTTCTTGCTTGTAGTGTTTCTGCTGATAGGTCTGCTTCTTTTCTGATTGGTTTTCCCTGGTAGGTATTCTGACCATTCTCTCTTGCTGCCTTTAGGATTTTTTCTTTTGTGCCTACTTTGTGTAGGTGAATTACTATGTGTCTAGGGGTTTGTCTTCTCATTTGATGTCTTGTTGGGATTCTCTGTATCTCTTGTACTTGATGGGTCACATCTCTGGTCAGATGGAGAAAGTTTTCTTGGATTACCTCTGGGAATACTTGTTCCAAGTTGTTCTCCATTTCCCTTTCTTCTTCTGGGATACCAATCAGGGGTACATTTGGTCTCTTGATATAATCACACATCTCTTGGACTTTGTTCTTTATTTATGAGTCTTCATTTTATGTTTTTAACAGATTGGGTTAATTCCATGTTCTGGTCTTCAAGTTCTGAGATTCTTTCTTCTGCTAGATTAACTCTGCTTTCCATGCTTGTCATCTTGTTATTTATTTCCTCGATGAAATTTTTTATTGCCAAAATCTCTGCAACAAGTTCTTTCAGTGTTGCACCTTGTCTTTCTGGAGTCTTATTCACTCTTTCCATCCATTCCCTAATCCCTATCATATATGGTGCCAGTCATTGGTGACTTCCATTTTTTGGGCACCAAGGTCTGATTTTTCAAAAATTTTGTCTTTGGTCCTCTTGAAATTGCCGTGGTCTTCCTTTGGTTTTTCCTCATTTGTGACAGATCTCTTATTTTTCTCTTTAGTTCTTTTACTCAGTGTTAGTGGGAGAGGCCTTCCCTTCTGATGTCTGCTCAGTCCTCTTTCTTTCCTGATCTGGGCTCTTGATTTGTTCTACTTTGAAATAAGACAGTTGATGGGAAGCTTTCCTGTCTCTTGTAGTTTTTGAAATTCAAATAAAATAGGGGATGGGGTGCTAGGAGTCAGAAACTACTAGCAAATTACAATGTTCACTTATTGTGGTATGTGTTCCTTGAGACCCACTGCCCACCACCACTCTATATGACAATGCAAAGCAGAAGCCAATGCCAAAAACAATTGAACACACACACACAGACATACACACACACCCCAAAACAAACTGGAATAACAACAAAGTGAAACAAAACAAACAACAACAACAAACCAAGAAAGCTAAACATACACACATGCCTAGCACAAAGTGAATGGAGAAGAAAAACAGGAAGACTGGAGGAAAAAAGAAAAAACTTAGGTCAAATACTCACACATATGTTGACACACCCCTTAAAATATATCAAATGAAAATAAAAAAATCCAGAAGAATAAAAGATCAAAAATAAGCCAACAACAAAATTGAAAGATGAGCACTCAGTCATTCACATACACATATAAACAGAAAATGACAAATAAAAAAAGAGACAAAGAAAAGACAAAATTTTTGAAAGGATGAAGTTAAAACTCTCACATACACATTCATGCACAAAGGAAAAATATTAAAAATAGATGAACTAACAGTCAAAAACAAAAAAATTTAAAAAAATTGAATATTAAAAAAAACCTGCCCTCTTGTGGCAGATTCTGTAATTGTTTCTCTAATCAGGTCTCCCCTGCAGAGTCATCTTTTTCCCTCTCTCTTCAGTGCCAAAGCAGGGAAGGAGGAGAGGTAGTGGAGGAGGGTGGGGCTGCAGTCCTCCCCTCCCACTCTCCTAGGATCAGGGAAATCTCCTCCAGTGGGAAGGTATGGGATCTTTCCTAAGTATGTACTTGCTGGGGGTGCCCCAGCCAGACCTATTCTGGAATGGAGTTCTCCTATTGCAACTGACGTCCAGGCTCCGCCTGGGTTTGTCCCTTTCATTTGTGGCCTAGCTGTGTGGGCCAGACATCCAGAGAATTGCTGGGGAGGAAGGGGTTTGGGTCAGTCCCAGACTCACCACTGATCTCTTTGGAGTTCTTCCTCATCCTTTTCTGGCCACACCCTTTGTCCAGACTGGTTCAGGGTAGGGGGTGGGGTGCCTGGATCTTAGCACCTGTAAGGTCCCTCCAAAGTTTGTGCTTTTAGGATGCTCCCCCTGAGTCACAATCCCTGAGTAGTTGATCCACCAGTCACAGAGATTGGGTCTGTTGCTCCACAGTGAGTAATCCGGAGCACTTACCTCCTCCACCTTCAAGATGGTGATGGGGTGTCTCTCTTGTCCTCTTCCATGGGAGTTTGCCTCTGGATTTCTTCTGCAGCCCCTGCTGCCAGTGCCCTGCCAGGTGCTGAAGTGGTGAGGCAAAGTCAGGAGCAGGAAGTCTCTCTCCTGCTGCAATAGTGAGGAAGAGCCTTGGGTGATAATTTCTCCCCGCCGCTTTTTCACGAAAAACTTTTGTCAGTTTAAAAAAAAAAACGGTGCTCGGCTTCTGTGACCTGTGAAGAGCCAGGGACAAAGCAGAGAAGCTGCAGCACCAGCTAGCTGTTGTACCAAGGGCCTGCCCACTTGCTCATGAGCTCCCACTTAGACAGTCTCTCCCAGCATTTTCTTTCTAGGGAGTGTTTGTTGATTTTAAAAAAAAAAGGAGAAAGAAAAAAGAAAATGGTACTTGTCTTCTGTGTCTTGGGAATTGCTAGGGTCCAAGCTCAGCAGCAGTGGCTCCAGCTGCTGCACCAGGAGAGCCTTGGCCACTAGCTCCCAAACCCTCACTCAGTTAGCCACTCACACGTCCGCTCACTCACCAGCACACACAAAAAATTTTCCATACATTCACTCAATCACACCAGGACTTGCATAGTCCGACTGGTTTGGCTGCCATCTTCCCAACCACAATTTTATTGTAAAAAAAATCACAATTATCCTGTAGAAACAAAGTCTTAAAAGAGGAAGAGAAACTTGTCACTTCTCTCCTCATAAAAAGTGAACAATAAATCCAGCAGTGTGAGTGGTATCTGGACCCTAATGATCAATCTGCCCTTCATGACATGAAGACAGGTATAAATGAAGAGATAACTGCTTAAACAGTAAAGGGAGAGCAAGGAGACCTTGACAATGACAAGAGTGTGTTTGCTACAGAAAAAGGAAACCACAAAGTTTTAATAAGCAATGCAAGTTCCTTTGTCCAGAAGGACATATCAGTCTCAAAATAATAAAACAAGGAATTTTTTTCATTGTTTTTTCTTGAGTCATTTGGTAGCATTGACATTGCTTGGTAGAAAATGACTATATTGTAAATATTATTTTTTTCTGAAGTGAGAAGTGTAAAAGTTGTCAAAATGTTAAGAAAACCCTGACAAATAGAGCCAAGGAAGACAATGAAGAAAAGATGTTGACACTTGTTTGCCTGACAACAAAAAAAGACGGCAAAAAACACAACCTTGCACAAACCTCATCACAACCTTACTGTAACGTATGTCAAGAAGGAAAAGATAAGCCACTGGTGGTTAAAAAGGTTTATTTAAGAAAAGAAAAGAAGGGAGGGGAGGTGGCTGGCTCTATAGAGAGAAACCAGCCCCCTTTGTTCTCTTGCAGGCCACTTATATAGCCAGTTCAGGTTAATTGGGCGCCGAGAAGCAGTTTAAGGAGTTTGAGCTGGGTCACTTGGCCTTGAAATGCAGATGTCTCGGCACTGTTGAGGCTGGTCCATGGCCTTGAAGTGCAGATGTTCGCATTAAACCAGTCACTATCAGGGATGTTGTTAATCACTTGTCTCTGAAATGCAGCCTAGAAAAAGCAAATACTGACAGTCAGTACCAGTCACATAGCTTTGGGATGCTGGTCTCAGTAAAGCAGATATTGGCAGTAAAGCAATTAGTAACAGGATGCTGTTAGAGCACAGCATTAACTTTTTGGGCCATTGCAACGCTGTGCTCCGTTTGTGAGCTTTATATGATGAATTGTTTTAACTACAACCTCCTCTCCCATTCCCCTACAAACCCTATCACTTACACAAAGAATACATCTGTGAGGCCATCTGCCCAGAAACTGCCTGTCCAACCTTGGACTGGAATCACCCTTGTCATTGATCCTTATAGCCAAGGATAATTATTTCAAAATAATTATGTAATCCTCCTCATTTTTTCCTTTAGAAACCTTTGTTTTTCTTCACCTCCCTGAATACTCACATAGTTGACTATGGCTTGTGTATTCCCATTTCAATGCTCCATTCCCAAATAAACATGTTTTCTTTTAGAGACCTTCTCTCTGTTATTTAGGTTGACAGAAGTCTAGTGGAGAAAATTATACCATCAGTCAGAGTTCAGAACTAGTATTTGCCTATAAACTCATATAAAAGCCTGAAGAACAATTTGATAATGATGATTATGATACTGTCTTATGGAAATTTCAAAAAAATGTATAAAATATGATCTAAATACATGATTCTGCCTATTTTAAGACTGATTCAAAAACAGTCAACACATTACAAATAAGAAACTATTTGTGGAAATACTAGTATCTCACTTGAGTTTAGCAGAGTATGTAATTTATAGCACAATAATTAATCTGTTACTAAGTGTTTTGAGTCTTGAAGGTTTTAAGAGTGTTTACTTCTTAAAAAGCAGAGAAACCCTGGTATTTAGCTTAACCACCCAGCCCAATTCAGATGAACTGGAGAGAACTCGCTCCACCCCATCCCCCTAGCCACAGGTAGACCTTGTACTTAATCAACCTCTGTGCCTTGTGTTCATCCCCAACCATGTTTCCTATTGCTGCCAGGAAATGCTTTGTCACACTTCAGTCTGGTCACACCACCACACACAAGTTCCCCCTGGTTTGGCCCAACGCTTCTCGGTTATCCTCTGATGTCTGCTTTCTGCATCCTGTGTCCAGCTATAGCCAAACCACCTGTCATTCAGAAAAGGACTTGGCTCTCTCATGCTCTCCAAATCTGTTACATATCTGATACTATATTCTCCCTTGCTTTTCCCCCATGCAAACTCCTACTCATGCTGCAAGACTTAGCTAAAAACATCTCTTTAAGCTTTTATTTATTCTACCTTCTTTCTAGTCTGAATTCTGCTATTGTTCTCTTTCTTTCTCTGTTTTTTTCTGCCTCCACCCCTAGACTCTGAGATACTTGAAGTAATTCAACAAATATTGATTGAGTGGCTACCACAAGACAGGAACTACTCTAGGTGCTTAAGACATAGAAACGAACAAGGAAATCTCCTGCTCTTGTGGAGTTTCCACTCTAGCAGGGAAGGGCAGGTTTGAAATAAACAACAAAAAATCCCTTGTTACATAGTGTTTCTTAACATTGGTATCAGCCTTAGAATGCCATCATAGATAGTCCCCACCATTTTGCTAACTTACCAACTGAACACCTACTGCAGAGTGTATCCTGTTAAGCAGCAGCTAGCTAACACAAGACTTCTTCCTTAGCCACCCCCCTGCCCTTAGCAACCAACTAACCAGCACTCCTTCCCCAAATCCCTATAAATCGCCCTTAGTCTGTAAGTGGACAGGCTTCAGTTTTCTGGAGTCCCCTCCGCAGGTTCTCTGCCTTGGAATAAACCTGCGTTGCTGTTGAGCCGCCCGTCTCCCGTCTCTCTTTTCCTATCTGCCTGTTTTCTTGACCTAACAATTGGTACAGAAGACCTGGGAAGACCTGAAACTAAAGAAGCAAGATAAAAGTTTAGAAATTTGATGCTGAATTAAACCTAAGAAAGCATCTGGCCTCATTTTCAGTTTGAGAAAACTTAAGGCAAACAAATGTGCATGGACCGATTCAAGAAAAGTCAGAGTTTATTGGTAGCAGAACTGAGGCCCCAGCTTTATCTCCAACGCTTCGTTGTATGTTGTCATCATTCTTCTAAAACTTGACAACTCTCAGGCAAATCCATGTGTGTTACGGCCTTGACTGTATTCAAAGTCTTTTTTATGGTGACTGTGTAAGGTTATTTGGATGAAGTTGCAGTTGGAATCCAAAGCCAAGGTGATCTACCAAGCCATTGACGGTTTAACCAGAATGACTGGTTTCCCATGAAAGCCATCGCTCAGGAAGGCTGCCAACTTTCTAAAGGAGAAATTCTTTTAGGAGGCAAGACTCTGCAAAGGTAATGACATTTGCCATGTGCCCCATCGTGATCTGCAGTTATTCTGACTCTGCAGTGTTGGCTGCATGGAGGGATTGACTGACAGGACGGAGAAGGCAGGAATATATCCGGCAGAGACATCTCCTCTTCATGATGATGGGTGGCTTTGTGAGATTTCTATTAGAAGTCAACTGAATGGAGATATATTTGGCATTCCCCTTCTGAGTCAGTGATTCAAACCATCCCTGTGTAGTTTCAGATGTGCAACTTAATAATAAAAGTCAAGAAGACAAGGTCCCACCTTCAAGCCTTTGCTCAAGTCACCCCTTGCCTGGAATATTTCCCTCACTCCACTGTTCAAATCCTCTCATCCTTTCACATCCCCCTGCTCCACAGGGTGTCCAGTCTACTCACTGAACTCTTCACTGGACTCTTCTCCTTCTGAATTACTGTTTCTTCATAGTTTTCAGAACACAGTTTTTGTTTTTATTTAAGCCAGAGTTTCTTAACCTCAGCACTGTTGACATTTTGGGTCAGATAACTGTTTGTTGTCCTGTGCAATGTAGGATGTTTGGCAACATCCTTGGCCTCCATTCACTAGATACCAATTGCACTGTCCTCAAGACACGACAATCAAAAATATCTCCAGGCAGTGCCAAATATCCCTCAGGGGACAAAATCATCCTGAGTTGAAAACCATCGATTTAAACACGCATGCATTTATTAATAACAATAGCAACCATGGAACATAAGGGCTTATGTATTAGGTACTTTGTCAAGCACTTTACATAGACTATCACTCTTTATTCTCAGATAGGGAACATCAGATAAGGAATATTAGCCCAATTTCATGTATGGTAAAACTGAGGCTGGGAGAGATTAGGTGACTTGCCCAAAGTCACAGAGCTAGAAAGTGGTAGAGCTGGGATGTGAAGCAGTCCTGACTCAGCTGGTTCTGGTAACCACTGTTTCATACAGTCTCGACTCCCTTCCCAGATTCCTGTCAATGTCACCCAGTAATTATCTTCTTTTTCTTGCCAGTGGCAGCTCTTCCCAGAGGCAGAGGCTTCTCCAGCATTCACAGGGCAGACTTATTGGAACACTCAGAGACTCCAGACTAGTTTGTTTGTGCCCCTCCTCTGAGGATGGCGTCTCAGGTTCTCGGGGTCCCTCTGCCAAGGACAAAAATGCTGGTACCAGCTAAGCATCAGCCCTCTCAGAGATCTCAGTTACAGCTTGGCAGAGGCTCTTCCTCAAGCTTCTGGGTTTTAGTAATTCCAACCGCTGCCCTTTGTTTCCCCAGCCCAGTTGGTAGCTGCTTTTGCTACTTCTGTGATAACTTATTGTCCTCTTTTGACTTTTTAGTTACCTAGTTAGCAGTTTTCTATAACTAGCTACCAATGCTTTGTATTAAATTCTCTTTTGTAAAATAACTGGTGTGGTGTCTGTCTCGTGGCTGGACCCTGCTGACTAGAGATGCTCTCTAGCACTTACAAGGGCTCATTGCTAAACATTCCCAGAGTTAAAAGACAGAACTGAACATGTTTATTACATATAATCCAGGCTGTTATTATATTTATTCAGAGCTTTGAAAGTGCCTACTGGGAACTGTTATGTTTATCAAGAATGTTAACATATCCGATCTTTTGTTTATGATGAAATTGTGGAGGAAAACAAAATAAATATTATGGTACAAGTGTGAGGGAGATGATTTATCATCCAATTTTGAGTCTACTTTTCATGTAGGGCCTAAGAACAAGCAGGCAACAGGCAAACACAATACACTGGAGAGACCCACAGAATCTGTATAAAATGACCTTTTAAAAAAGATATATTTAATATAGTAATAAACTGCAGGAAGGAAATTAAACTGAAACAAGAAACAGTAAGGAGTTCCTTGGGAGAACCTTAGATCAGCACCCTAGGGAATTTCTTCAAGAAGAGAGATCAGTAAGGAACAGAGTCTAGGATGATAAACCCCACTGGTTCATTTTTATTAACAAACACCTTATTACTTCAAGGCATAGGATATGAACAGTAATGAGTTTTAATCACAGAAGAAGCATGCTTCATGCTTATATCCCCAGTGTGGCAGTTTTGATATCTTTTCCAGGTCTTTTCTACGAGTTCATTCTGCCTCCATTCATGAGAGCTTTGAGTCACAGTTTTCTAATAATCCCCACCTTGATTCAAAAAGCTAACCTTACATCCAAAGTATCCTAAATTTTTTGAGTCATTTCTAGAACGCTTTCAGGATTTCCATCAGCTCCCTGCAGAGTTAGGAATCATGTGCAAAATAACTTGATGCTTACAAAGAGAGCCAGTTTCCTGAGGCATAACCCCAGTCCCTCTGACTTGAGTCATAGGATCCCTGCAGCCCTAACAGAGATTATGTTCCCACCAGGGGCCCCTTTCTACATCAGTAACCACTCAGACTCCTGCAGAGATCCTGATTCTCTGAAAAAATGACAACTTCTAGGTGAATTAGCCAAGGTTTCCTCATAAGGCCTCTCAATACGCCATATATATATTCCCTGTAAATTGTGACATTCACTCAGTTTCAATGATTACAGCTTCACAATTCTCTGGGATAGGTGTGGGGTTCTATACTAAGAACTTCTGGAAGTTCATGCTTACTTTAAATTCCTAATAAGATTTATTAAATAAGTAGATTAAAAGTAAGATCTAGTGGAAAGAGCCTGGGATTCTTATACTGATTTTATTACTGATAAACTCTGGAAACTTAGATGAGTAACCTAGTCTGGATCAATTATGTCAGTTGCAAAAGTGGGGGAAAATAATATCTTAAAAATTCTGCCCTCCTCTTTGGAGAAATGGCTGATTCTTGAACTTAGGCAGGAAATAAACCCAGACCATCTTGTAGTGTCAGAAAGTTAAAAAGTGCTCACAAACAAACAAACAAACATCCTTCACTGATGGCAGTATGTCAAAGAGAAACAGGAAAAACCTATAAGGATTTCCAGTGGTCAAAGCTTGAACAATTTGAGCAACAAAATAAGGTAGTGTTAAATTATAACCTAAAATACAAAATAAATCTCCATGAGGTCACAATTATATAAATGAATAAATAAATAAATACGAGAGAAGAGACAAATTTCCCTTTCAGTAATGTATATAGCGACACCTCCTTCAAGGAGGAAGGGCATAACTCTCCACTCTGTAAGTGTGGTCTGTGCAAAGTGACTTCCTTCCAAAGAGTACAGTAAAAAAAAGTCAAAAGCAGGAAAAAAAGAGTAACTTTGTAGTGGAGGAACCTGATAAACACTACTTCAGTCAGGTGGTCAAGGTCAATGTCAATGGTAATAAATCATGTTGATAGGATGTACCCTCAATGTGATGTGATGAAAATGGTGTTTTACCTCCTTTACTTTCCTCTCAAGAATGAATGACCACAGTCAAATTGTGAAAAAAGCATAATACAAATTCCGATAAAGGGGCATTCTAGAAAATACTTGACTAGTATTCCCCAAAACTGTCAAGGTCATCAAAAACAAAGGAAGTCTGAGAAACTGTCACAGCCAAGAGAAACTTAAGCAGACATGGCAAGTATCCTAGAACAGAAAAATAAGTTAAGTCAAACATAAAGAAATAGGAATAAATTGTGTACTTCATTTTATGTAATTAATTAATTAATTAATTTTAGTTGGAGTCTCACTCTGTCCCCCAGACTGGAGTGTGGTGGCATGATCAAGGTTACCACCGACTCAACTTTCTGAGCTCAGGCAAGACCCAGAGGACACCTCAGCCTCCTGAGTAACTGGGACTACAGGCGTGCACACCACACCCAGCTAATTAAAAAAATTATTTTAAAGATGTTGGATACAATTTAGGGTTAGGTATACAAATGGTCATTGTACAGGTAAATTTTGGGTCTCACTTTGGTCCCCACGTTATCTGGTTTGTGATCAGGTACACTTATTGAAGTGTGACCCCAACCTGCTCCCTCTCCTGGCAGTTTCCCACTACTGCCAATCCTTTCTTATAGTATTATAACTGTTCAGAGTCCGGTTATGAGTGATAACATGTGGTACTCAGTTCTTTGTCCCTGTGATAGATCACTGAGTATTACAGACTTTATATCCATCTGAGTTGCTGCAAAGTTCATAATTTTGTCCTTTTTTATGGCTGCATAATATTCCATTGTGCATATGCACCACATTGAAAAAATGTCTACTTACAATGGGCAGCATGGTTGGTTCCATGTTTTTGCTATCGTGAATAGTACTGCAATAAACACGTGTGCAGGTATCTTTTTTGTAGAATGATTTGAGTTCCTCCAGGCATATTCCCAGAAGGAGGATTACTGAGTCATATGGGGGGTTGATTTTTAGATCTTTTAGGAATCACCACACTGTTTTCCACAGAGGTTGATCTTTTTGTACAGATGACATCTCACTATGTTGCCCAGGCTGGTCTTGAACTCCTAGACTCAAACAACTCTTTCACCTCAGTCTCCCAAAGTGCTGGGATCACAGGCATGAATCACTGTGCCCGCCCTAAGTTTTCAATAATTGGTAATTATTCATCAATTGTAATAGATTTGCCATACTATAAGAAGTTAGGGGAAATTGGGTAAGAGGGGTATATAGGAATTCTCTGTACTATGTTCTCTGTAAAATTAAAACTCTCCTTTAAAAAAGTCTATATTAAAAATACAAAGGAGATTCAGAAATCTCTGGCTCTCTCTCTGTCTCTCTCTCACTCTCTCTTTCTCTCTCTCTCTCTCTCTCTCTCTCACACACACACACACACACACACACACACACACACACACACACAAACACACACACACCACACCCTGCCTTCCTGAAGTCTAAGGAAAGTGTTGTGCCTGGTTTCTTTATCTTTTTTAAGATAAAGAAGTCAAAGGTTGTGTGGCAATTACTGTGACCTAAGTACTCAATATTCATTCTTTCTTCCTTCTTTACCAACACCCAATTTTGTTTGGGATGTCAAGGTACCAATTAAAAATATTATTTTCTCTAGGCTGCTTTGCCAACAAGAGTGGCTGTGTGAGCAAGTTGCTTTGCCATCAAGAGTGGCTGTGTGAGCAAGTTCTGGTTATTGAGAGACACATGAAAGTCAGGCTCTTGGAAAGCTTATCAAAGTTTACACATTCTTTTATCCTTAGCCCTTTTCCTTTCCCACTTTTCCCCATCTGGAACACAGGCACATGCCTAGAGATGAAATATCCATCTTTCAAAGGAGGAAACAAGCCACTCACTAAGGGTGGAGGAATGGAAAACAGGAAAGAGCCTGGATTCCTGTTGTCATTATGAAGCTGCCTGGCTCATCCTCGACCATGCTCCAGATTGCTTTTCATGTTTAAAAAAATGATAACTTTTTTGAAGGGGACAGAAGTAAGAGGAGATGGAATAAAACTACTTAGTTAAGATATATTCCAGTTACAACCAAGTGTATCAGCCAAAATGATACAGGCTACTACTTCTAATTATATCAAAGCAAGTAGTCAACTCACTTTAGCCAAAGCAAAGCAAAAGAACAACCACCACCACAAAAACTCAATGGATTGAACTGCATTGAGCCTTTTTATTCCAGTCTATGGCTGGAGTCTATAGCTGGAATAAACATGCCTTTCTATTCCAGTCTATGACTGGCTGTGCTGTGCTCTGACCCCATGGTGTGACGACAGTCAGGAGTTAGTGTCACGGGCTTTACTTTACTTTTCTGGATTTATCAGAGGTTGAAGAGATACAGCAGAGAGTACTGTGCAATCATCTGTAGCTCAATGTTTCCTCCATTCTTTAATACTTACACAGGCTTGCAACATATCTTTCTATTTGATAGCAAGAGTCACTTTTTTGCTTGGGCTTCCAGGATGTTTAAAATAAAATTTTACTTTAAGTACATTAACTCTGCTATTTCTGAGAACTGGTTGTAGTCTTTTTCCTATAACTTTTTTTCTATTTTAATTTTTTTATTATTTTGGAATGTCCTTTATTATGAGCTATTTTAAAATTCTTTTAAGACATAGATGGCATATAAATACATATTTTTATACATATACAGTTTGATTAAGATTGTATAATAAGTTGAGAAGGCTGCAGTCCTTTGAAAGGGCTGATTTGAAATAATAGGAATTATTCTTATTATTCTGTGGCAATTCTTTACATGCCATCTGTTCTTTCATGTTTGTAATTCAGAAAACAGAACTGCAAACTTCTCCAGAAATGGTGAAAGTGTGATGGTCGGATGGCTCCCTGAAGAGCTAGAGTTGAGCACCAAGGTTTTCATGTAACTGTTCTAGAGAACAAATGTACACTGACATCAATAAATGGCATTTATTTTCCCAACTTGGGAATGAATCAAATGCATTGCTGTTTTTGATAACCAAACTGTCAAACATTGCTTCAAATTCCTCTTGGTCCTCTTCTGTGTTTCTTTTCTTCTTAATTCATTGTTCTGTTATTTAAAAATTCGACTATGAAAATTAGGCTTTGAAAATATTTAAGAGCCTTGACATAGCTAACTGACTTTAGAGAAAAAACGAGAGAAGTGGAAGGAAGCATTTCTTCAAGAAACTAAAAGGTGCTGGCAGCCAAAATTAAATCATCTCTATTTTCTTTCTGATAGAAAACTAATGTCCTGGGTTTTCCCAAAGTATAATTATTGTAGGACTCATTTTCTTCACTGCCAGTCACTGTACTGAGAACTTTACATACACTATTTTATTTAATCCCTATAACAAGTCCATGCAGTATAAAAGGGAGTAAAACAAGGCTCGTTGAGGAAGGCAAATGTGTAATCTAAAATAAGAATGTCCTGTTAAGAAGGAAATCAACTAAGTACTCCTGAAAGCACTTGGTTTATATTGACACTATGCTATAATGGTCCTATTAAGTGCTGAAAAAGTAGATGAATCAAAAGCTAGAGATCCAGAACCTATTTGCTGACCCCCAAGTGAAATTAAATTGGTTATACTATCTTCTCTATCAAATTAACACCTGGCTGTGAAGTTCTCCTCCTGGTCAAGACAAATCAGTGACAACTCTTATAATGTTAAATTGTTTTATTAAAAAATTCTGCCCTTATTTGTTTTTTATCAAGGCTTGTAAAAC
Organism: Carlito syrichta; assembly: GCF_000164805.1. Classification (NCBI taxonomy): domain Eukaryota; kingdom Metazoa; phylum Chordata; class Mammalia; order Primates; family Tarsiidae; genus Carlito; species Carlito syrichta. The sequence goes on from NW_007076291.1 coordinate 126,529, forward strand.
ACGTTTTAATAATTGTACAAATTCATTAATAAATTATATATATTCTGAATCACTTTAGATGAAATGGAACTTAAAATTTATTGGGCTTTCTTTTTCCTCTAAGTCTTTGTCTGTCTTTCTCTTTCATTTTCTGCCTAAAGCTAAGCTTACTGTTTTTTAACACTATAAGAAATTCAAAGTACTTTTGGTATTCCATATAACAGTCATTTTGCTATCTTTCATCTGTACTAGTTCAAAATAAATATGCTAGGGCATTTTTAAAAGTCTAAAACAACACAAAACTTTGTTTATTCTTAGAGTTAAAAATCTCACAATTAAGGAAACCATAACCTAGAGAAGGACTTTGCAAAATTTATACAACTGATAGATGACAGAACTGCAATTTAAACCCAGGTGTACCTGATTTGAAAGCCTATGTTTCCGGCTAAGAAGGTAAAAAATTATATTTTACATACTTCTTCACTTGTAAAATGAAATGATAGCAATAAGTAATAATGCTGAGAGCTAGCATTTATTACAAGGTCTATTTTAATGATTTAAATATATCAACTCAATTAATTCTCACAACGTACGTAAGTTATTATTATCCTCACTATACAGATGAAGTAAGGAAGGCACAAAGCCAAGATTAAATACTTTGCCCAAGATCACAGAGCAAGGGATGAGGTTGCAGATAATGGGGATCTAGAGCCTTTACTCTAACCACAGTTATACAACTTACAACAATTAGTACGGTTCATCTCTACCAACATCAACCAATTGGAAAATGCTACAAGTGACAATACTATAACCTTGAGGAATTAGTCTAATAATGACACACCAAGATATCAGTTGAGAAAATTCCTTGAATATAATTCTACTTTTTAAGAAACCTAAGAAATTATTAACTAAAATGAAAAACTGGATAAGAGGTTCAAAATGGCTGACTAGAAGCAGCCAGTATGCGCCACCTTCACGGAGAACAATCCAAATAGGAAGAGAATTTCAACACTCCAAGCAGAGTATTTAAGAGCACATCCTGAGATTCACCAGAGAAGTGATAGGGCCCACAGAAAGCAGAGAGGAGCGGAGTGAAGTCAGTCTGCCGGCCCAGACCTGGCATGGAACCACAGGAGATCCCCATGGTGTGATAAAGGGCTAAGTGAGTAAGAAACCCGTGAGTGAGAAACCACAGACCTTTGTAATCGCAGTCACCGGAGAGCCCCCATGACGCACCGCCCACAGACCAACGTAGGAGCCTGCCTGATGACTGTGCGGAGGCATTACCCACGCCTATGTGGAACGCTGGGCCACTGATCCCTGTGCAGTTCCCCACCAGCTGCCACCACCCACCAAGGAGGACGGCTCAGCATTCCTCTAAGCGTGGCAACCCCTTTAGATTGCTGCAGCCACCACCATAGCTTTCTCTGCCTCAGGGAGGGACAATCCAGCCAAGTGGTATCGTGTGCCCCTCATACAGACTCTGCTGCTGAAATAAATGGGAGCAGCAAGCTATTGAAGCACCCCTCACCCTCTCCCATCTCAGCTGCTTCCCCCTCAGACAAGAATCACCTGCTTCAGGTCCCCAAGGAGTGCAAAAGCCCCACATCCACCTGAACACTGTAACTGAGGGCCGATGGTCCTCTGAAAGCCTAATTATGGTCATAGCTGCTGCTGCCAGTCCTCAATTTAGCCCCTTCTACAGGCCTGCAGCCTAATCTACACCACCTAACAAAAACACATCACTGCAACTATCATTCTATACAGTTACTGCATGGCCCTAGTTGCCACCAAGGAGTCCATACAGAGCGGTGGCACTCTGAAAGTACCATGGACAATACACAACAGCCATACCCATAGGAAAAAAGGAATCATCATCATAATAATTTAAAAATCATCCCAATGATAGAAAATTCAGAGAGAGAGAGAGAGAGAGAGAGAGAGAGCGAGCGAAAGCGAGAGAGAGAAAGGGATCACCTCCTTCAGATGGGAAAAAAATCAGCACAAGAACTCCAGCAACACAAAAAGTGAGAATGTTTTGTCATCCCCAAATGACTGTACCAGCTCTTGAGCAATGGATCCTAATGAGAATGAATTGTCCATAATGATAGGTTTAGAATTTAGATTATGGTTGGTAAAGAAACGAGAATTAAAAGAAAGTGAATACCCAAATCAAAGAGGCCACAAAAAATGACTTAAGAATTGAAAGCTGACATGGCTATTCTAAGAGAGAACCAAAATGAATTTCTGGAACTAAATAATTTGCATCAGGAATTTCAAAACACAGTCTCAGGCCTTAACAACAGACTAGACCAAGCAGAAGAAAGAATTTCACACCTTGAAGAGTCAGCCTTCAAATCATTCTACTCAGAGAAAAATAAAGAAAAAATAACTTTTAAAAAATGAACAAAGCCTTCTAGGAATATGAGACTTTGTAAATAAATGAAATCTGTGTCTGATTGAGAAGAAGAGAATGGAAACAATCTGGAAAAATTATTTGAAGACACAATCTAAGAAAACTTCCCGTGTCTTGCTAGAGGGAGTGACATGCAGCTATTAGAAATTCATAGAACTCTATCAAGATAATATATGAGACAGCCATCTCCAAGGCACATAGTCATCAGACTGTCCAAAGTCAATGTCAAAAAAACAAAAAACAAAAAATTTAAAGGCAGCTAGAGAGAAGAGCCAGACCACCTACCAAGAGAGACCCATCAGAATAACATCAGACCTCTCAGAAGAAACCTTATAAGCCAAAAGAAATTGGGAACTCATTTTTAGCATTCATAAAGAAAAAAATGCCAGTCATTTTTTACCCCACTAAGCTTCATAAATGAAGGATAAATAAATTTCTTCCCAGACAAGTGAGCACTAAGGAATTTGTCACCTCTAGGTTAGCTCTACAAGACATGCTTAACAGAGTTCTAAACATGGAACCAAAGAATGACACTACCTAACACAAAGGCACACATAAACACATAGCTTACAAGTTAAACAAATCAACTACAAAACTGAGAACACAAAGCAATTTTTTAAACAATACTATGAGAGAAACAAATCCTCATATATAAATATTAACCTTGAATTGTCAATAGCCTAAATGCCTCACTAAAAAGACACAGAGTGGTAAATTGGCTTAAAAATAAGATATATCTTTCTGTCTTTAGGAAATCCATCTCACGTCTGATCATACCTACAGGCTCAAGGCAAAGAGATGGAGAAAGATCTGCCACACAAATGGAAAACAAAAAATAGTAGAGTTTGGTATTCTTGTATCAGAGAAAACAGACTTCAAACTAATATTAAAAAAGAAAAATAAAGGGCACTACATGATGATAAAGGAAGTAATAACTATTTTAAATATATATGCACCCAACAAGGGAGTTCTTATATTTATAAAATACTACTAAATCTAAGAGAGGACCTAGTTAACCACAAAATAATAGAGGGGACTTCAACACCCCACTAACAGCTTTAGGTCAATCATTGAGGCAGAAAACTGATAAAGAAATCTTGAAATTAAATTTGACACTTGGATAACTGGACCTAACGGACATCTACAAAATACTGTGCCCAATAACCACAGAATACATACTCTTCTCATCTGCAAATGGAATATACTTGAAGATTGACTACATGCTCAGTTATAAAGAAAGTCTTAATAAATTCTTAAAATATTGGAATCATATCAAGCATCTTCTCTGACCACTGTGGAATAAAAATAAAAATCAATACTAGCCAGGTGAAGTGGCTTACACCTGTAATCCCAGAACTTTGGGACGCTGAGGTGGGAGGATTGCTTAAGCCCAGGAGTTCAAGACCAGCCTGGGCATTAAAGTGAGACCTTGTCTCTACAAAAAATAAAAAAAATTATCTGGGAATGGTAACACATGCCTCTACCCCCAGCTAACTGAGAAGCTGAGGCAGAAGGATTGCCTGAACTCAGGAAGTTGAGGTTGTAGTGAGTTGCGAGTGTGCTACTTCACTCCAATCTGGGTGACAGAGTGACACTGTGACTCAAAAAATAAAAAAGAAGCCAATACCAAGAGGGACCCTCAAAACCACACAAGTACATACAAACTAAACAAATTATTCCTCCCAGGCTTGGTGGCTCAGCCTGTAATCCCGCGCCTTTGGGAGGCTGAGGTGAGTGGATTGCCTGAGCCCACGGGTTCAAGACCCACCTGGGCAGTGAGACCTCATCTCTACAATAAATCAAAAAGTCAGCCGGGCATCATAGCGCATGCCTGTAATTCCAGCTACTCGGAAGGCTGAGGCAGAAGGATCGCTGGAGCCCAGAGGTCGAGGCTGTGGTGGCCGGGAGCGGCCACTGCACTCCAGTCTGGGTGACAGAGTGAGACTCCAACTCAAAACAAAACAAAACAAATTATTCCTAAATTATTTTTTAGTAAATAATGAAATCAACACAGATATTAAAAATGCTTTGGAATAAATGAAAATAAAACACAATTAACAAAACCTCTGGGATGCACATAAGTAGCGCTAAAGGAACATTTATAACACTACACACCTGATCAAGAAAATAGAAAGATTTCAAATAAAAAACTTAACATTTCACTTAAAGTAACTAGAAAAAAAAAGAACTAAACTCAAAGATACCAGAAGAAAAAAATAACCCAAATCAGCAGAACTAAATGAAATTAAGCCAAAAAAATCCCATTAAAATGTTCAAAAAATCAAAAAATGGATTCTTTGAAAGGATAAATAAGATTGATAGACCTCTGGCCAGATGAGAGAGAGAGAAAGGGAGAGAGAGAGGGAGAGGGAGAGGGAGAGGTTGAAACAAGTAAAATCAGAAATAGAAAAGGTAAGGTTACAACCAATCCCACAGAAATACAAAAGATTCTCAGAGATTATATAGACATCTGTATGTGTGTAAGCTAGAAAATCTAGATGAAATGGATAAATTCCTGGAAACACACAACCTCCCAAAATCGGAACAGTAATAAATTGAAACTCTGAGTAGTCCACAATAATGAGCCCAAAACACGAATGAGTAATAAAATACCTACCTATCAAAAAAGTCCCAGACCAAATGAATTCACAGCCAAATTCTACCAGACATACAATGAAGTTCTGGTAGCAAACCTACTGAAATTTTTCCAAAAAATTGAAAAGAAGGGACTTCTCCCTAATTCATTCTTATAAAACTAATATCATCTTGACACCAAAAAAATGACAGGCACAACAAAGGAAAAAAATTACAGGCCAATATCCTAGATGAACACCGACATGAAAATCCTCAACAAAATAATAGCAAACCACATCCAGCAGCACATGAGAAAGATCATTCATCATGATCAGTTGGGCTTTATTCCCAGGATGCAAGTCTGGTTCAATATACACAAATTAACAAACATAATTTACCACAAGCAGAAATAAAAACAAGAACCACATGATTATCTTAAATGATGCCCAAGAAGCATTTTATAAAATTCAACATCCCTTCATGATTAAAACTTTCAATCATCTAGGCATCGAACGAACATTCCTTAAATGGTAAGAGCCATCTACGACAAACCCATAGCCAATATCATATTGAATGGGCAGTGGTTGGAACCATTCCCTTTGAAAACTGAAAAAGGGCAAGGAGGTTCACTCTCATCACTCCTATTTAACATAGTACTGGAAGTCCTAGCCAGAGCAATCATGCAGAAGAAAGAAATAGAAGGTATCCAAAAAGGAAAAGCGGAAGTTAAATTATCTCTCTTCACAGATGATATGAGTCTATATCTAGAAAACTTCCACTAAAAGACTACTAGACTTTATAAGCCACTTCATTAAAGTCTCAGGATACAAAATTAACCTTCAAAAATCAGTAGCATTTTGTATAGAACCAACAATGTTCAAGCCGAGAACCAAATAAAAAACATAATCCTATTTACAATAGCCACACACACACACAAATCCTGGGAATATGTGTAGCAAAAGAGGTGAAGGATCTCTATAAGAACTACAATGCATTGCTGAAAAAGATGACATGAACAAATGAAAAACATTACATGCTCATGGATGAGAAGAATCAATATTGTTAAAATGTCCATGCTAGTGAAAGCAATCTGCAGATTCCAGTGCAATCCCTGTCAAACTACCAGAGTCATTTTTCAGAGATCTAAAGAAAAAAATACTTAGATACATATGGAGCAAAAAAGAGCCCAAATGACCAAAGCAATCCTAAGCAAAAGGAACAAAGTCAGAGGCATCATATTGTTGGACTCCAAACTTTACTATAAGGCTACAATAACAAAAACATCATGGTACTGGTACAAAAATAGACACATAGACCAATGGAACAGAACAGAGAATCCGTAAACAAAGCCACTGGCCTACAACCAACTGATCTATGATAAAGTTGACAAAAATAAGCAATGGGGAAAGGGTATCTTATTCAATAAATGGTGCTGAGAAAACAGGCTAACTATATGCAGCAGAATGAAGCAGACCTTTTCCTTTCATTTTATACAGAAGTTAACTGAAAATGAATTAAAAACTTAAATGTAAGACTTCAGACTATAAAAATCCTACAAAGAAACCTATAAAACACTCTTCTGGACATCAGCCTAGGCAATGGATTTATGAACCAAGTCCTTCAAAACAAATGCAGAAAAAACAAAGTTGACAAGTGAGACCTAATTAAACAAAAGAGCTTCTGAACAGCAAAAGAAATTGTCAGCAGAGTAAATAGATAACTTACAGAAAGGGAGAAAATATTTGCAAACTATACATCTGACAAAGGACTAATATTCAGAATCTACAAGGAACTAATCATCAGAGAAATGGAAATCAAAACCACAATGAAATACTATCTCACACCAATCAGGTTGGCTATTATGAATATAAGAAAACAACAGATGTTGATGAGTTGCAGAGAAAAGGGAACACTCATGCACTGTTGGTGTTGCTAATTCAACCCCTGTGGACAGTAGTGTGGAGATTTCTCAAAGAACTAAAAATAGAGTTACCATTTAACCCAGCAATCCCACTATTGGGTATAAACCTACAGGAGCATAAATTGTTCTACATCAAAGACCTCTGCACTCACATGTTTATCTCAGCACTATTCACAATAGAAAGACATGAAGTCAGCTTAGGTGTCTATCAACAGTAAACTGGATAAAGTAAATGTGGTACATTTATACTATGGAATACCATACAGTCATAAAAAAGAACAAAATCATGTCCTTTTCAGCAATGTGGATGCAGCTAGAGGCCATTATCCTAAGCAAATTAACATAGAAGCAGAAAACCAAATACCACATGTTCTCACTTTAAAGTGGGAGCTTAAACACTGGGTGTAATTATGGAAACAGCAGACTCTAGGGACTCCTAAAGGGGAAAGGAGGGAGGGTAACAAGCATTTAAAAATTACCCTTTTGGTACCATCCTCATCATTTGGATGACAGGCACAATAGAAGCGCAAACCTTACCAACATATAATTTACCCATGTAACAAACCTGCACATTTAGCCCTTGAATATAAAAAAAAATTATTGAAATATAATTGACAGAATAAATTTAAAAATTATTGAAATATAATTGACAGAAAATGGAATAAATTTAAAACAAAAAACCAGAATAAATTTAAAGTGTACATTTGTATAGATATAAATAAATAAATAGATAGATAAATAAATAAACAAAATGAGAAATAGCCCATGTCATGGATGCTATGTCACAGAGTTATTGTGAAGATTGAAGAGTCAATACATGTAAATGCACTTATGAATAAATTAAATAGCAGTCTGGACATAAGAATGCTCAGTAATGTTAGCTATCATTATTGTTTCTAGAATCAGATTTACCACTTATTGATACAAGGTCAAATTTTTTTTGAGCTTCAACTTCCTCATCTATAAGGATAAGATTAATATCAAATATCTTGCTGCTGCTATGAGAATTAGATGACATAACAAGTAAAATAAAACTTTGCCTAGAGCCTGTTACACAGGAGGGACTCCATTGAGGTTGATTTATTGCTTTTCTGTTTGAGGAAAAGACGTCTTATTTTTCTCTAGAATCTGCTTATTCAGTGGTCCTTGGACTTGGAGAATTTCAAGCACCAAAAATATTTCTTTTTTGTGAATTAATTTCTTAAGGCTGCCATAGCAAAGTGTCATAAACTGAGCGACTTAAACAACAGACAGACTATTATTTCACAGTCCTGGAGACTGGCAGTCTGATGTCTAGGTGTCAGCAGGGTCGGTTCTGAAGACTGAAGGAGAATCTGTTCCATGCCTCTCTCCTCATTCCAAAAGCCTCAGACACTTCTTGATTTGTAGATGGCATTCTTCTTGGGTCTTTGCATAGTCTTCCGTCTACATACAGCATCTGTCTCTGTGTACACATTTCTTCTTCTTATCAGAACAGTCATATTGGATTAGGACCCAACCTAATAACCGCATTTTAATTTGATTACCTCTGTAAGATCACATTCTGAGTTACTGAGGATCAGGACTTCAGCAACTATTTTAAGATGACACACTTAATTTTTTTGTTTTTTGCCAAGCCAAATCTTTTTTATTTTTTTAAGATGTGGGGTATAATTCAGGGTTAGGTGCCGGAGACCAGCTCCAGCCAGGTTCAGGGTACCCCAAAGGTGGAGATGGCATTGGTGATTGGGGGGAAGAGGAAAGAGAGAAAGAGAGAGAAAGAAAGAGACTGGACTCCAGTCTAGTGAAGAAGCGATGTGAGTTATTGGGAAATACAACGGGTCTTTTATACACAAAGTCAGATGTGGGAGGGGCATCCCCCACCCACCAGAA
>NW_007076291.1:135895-151348 GCF_000164805.1 Carlito syrichta
AATGGGAGCAATGAGCTTCTAAAGTTAGCTTGTGTTTGTCCCGGTCTCAGAGTTTTTATGCTTTGAGCTTAATCTGGTTAGTGCTGAGTAGAAAGGGGGAGGAAATGAGGTCAATAGCTCCCGAACGCATCCTAGTGGTCTTGGGGTCAACGGCCCTTCCTGATCCCTATGCTCAGTGGGCCTCCGTGGCCAGCTCCCAATAGTTAGGTATATAAACATTGATTATGCAGGTACCCTTGTTGATGAGGTGGGCCTCTCCTTCCCCTGGCAGTTTCTCTCAACTGCCAATCCCACCCCCACTTCCCTGGCAGTTTCCCACTACTGCCAATCCCTTTCTTATGGTATTATGATAATTATTCAAGGTCCTCTTGTGAATGAGAATGCCAAGGCAAATCTTAAAAACAAAGTAACTGCCATCTATTTATTTCATCATTTAATTTAAAACTATTTTAAGGTTAATAAAAAAGAAAAATATTATTGCTTTGAAGCAGCAGGACTTTTCATAATAAGATGACTTAGCAGTTTAGGAGATAGAGCTGCTTAGGGTTCTGAGACATTTTCCCTACTAAGACCAGTCTTTATTTTTATTTACTTCACATACTTGGTGTTCTGAGAAAGATTTTATTTGAAAATCAGAATACTTGTTACAAAACAACAACAGTAACAAGACATCTCTTAACTGCCACTACTATAGAGTACTTGCATGAACATACTATTCATGTATTAGTAAGTCAAGAGCAAAATTCTCTTTTTTTGCACCCTCGCCAGTGCATTTATAATGTCAGCACCTCCAGCTTGGTCCATTCCTTCAGTTGTTGCCAATTTCTTTTTCCAGTGAAATAATTTTAGGTATTTCAATTTATCTCTCTGTCAGAGGGTTGATTTCAAGTTTATACTAGGTTTTGTCTCAACTGCTGTGGAATTTCTAGGCCATCTCCAAATTAGGGAGTGAGGGCTTAATCATCAAATTTTCATACCCAAGAAAGCATTTGTCACTTGTGTACCTCTCTGTACCACCTTGTCCTCTCTCCTCCTCTTCTTCTCTTTGTGCTTTGTACTAGACTATTATTAGCTGAATCTTTGTGCTCCCCAAAAGTTGTAGGTTGACATTTTAACTCCCAGTGAGATGATATTAGGAGATGAGGTCTTTAGGGGGTAATTAGGTCATAAATGTGGAGCCTGCATCAATGGGATGAGTGCCCTATAAGAAAAGACACTAGACTCTCTCTCTCTCTCGGATGTCTGTGAGGATACAATGAGAAGACAGCCATCTGTAGAGTTGGAAGTTGACCCTCACCAGACATAGGATCTGCCAAGACTTTGATCTTGGACTTCCCAGTCTCCAGAACTCTAAGAAATGACTGTTTGTTACATGTACATATTATGTAGTGGTAGGGATTGGGTCTCAGTGGCCCATCCTTCAGATTGTGAACATTGTGCCATTTGTAAAACTCTGATGAGAAAAATTGCAGAGGACACAAATAAATGGAGAAACATCCAATGCTCATGGATTAGAAGATTCAATATCATTAAAATGATCATATTACACAAACTAATCTACCAATTCAATACAATTCCTATCAAACTACCAACATCAATTTTCATTTAGGAAAAACAACCCTAAAATTCATATGGAACCAAAAAAATGCCAGAATAACCAAAGCAATCCTAAGCAAAAGGAACAAAGCTCACGGCATCACATTACCTGACTTCGAATTATACTGCAATGCTACAGTAGTCAAAATAGCATGGTATTGATACAAGAGTAGACACAATGGAACAGATACAAGTGGACCAATGGAACAGAATAGAGAATCCAGAAATAAACCCAAATACCTATACCAACTGATCTTTGACAAAGCATACAAAAACATACATTGGGGAAAGGACACCCTGTTCTACAAATGGTGCTGAAAAAATTGGGTAACTACATGCAGAAAAATGAAACCTGCTCCCTATCTCTTTTCATATACAAAAAATTAACTCAAGATGGATTAAAGACCTAAATGTCAGACCTGAAACAATAAAAAATTCTAGAAAAAAACCTAGGAAAACTCTTTTGGACACTGGGTTAACCAAAGAATTTACAGCTAAATCCCAAAAGCTAATGCAACTAAAACAAAAACAAATGAGACTTAATTAAAATAAAACCTTCTTCACAGCAAAAGAAAAGCTGTATCTTATTAGTTTATATAGCATTGAATTAAGAAATAAGGTGTAATAAGATGTGGTTTATGAGATTTACCAACTATGCTTTAGAGAGTCTAGTTGGTCTTCTGCTATGTATTTCAGCTCACAGTATGTGTCTTTTTAATGAATTGTAGACTTTAAAATATTATTCAAAATAGTTTTTTAAAATCTATGCCTGGTGCATAATTAATGATAACCAGGCATTTGTGAACTTGAGATGTAAGAATGAACATCAGCAGAAACGGCAGATAATAGAGACAGACAGGCAGGGTCTCCAGACACTAGAATTATTTGACATAGACTTTAAAATAAATTATGCTTGTTATATTTATGAAGATGAAAAACAAATTAGCATGTTTCAGCCAAGAGCCAGAATCCATAAAAAGCAATAAGTGAACATGTTGAAAGGACTTCTTTGGGGTAGAATAAGATAATTGGGTGAGGTATGGTGGTTCACACCTGTAATCCCATCACTTTGGAGACTGAGGCAGAATTGTTCGAAATCAGGAGTTTGAGACCAACCTGGAAAACAAAGCAAGACTCTGTCTGTACAAAAAAATCTGTAAATTAGTCAGGCATAATGGTACATGCATGTAATTTCAGTTACTCAGGAGGCTGATGCAGGAGGATTGCCTGGGCCTAGGAATTCAAGGCTGTGGTGAGGCATAATTGTGCTATGGTACTCCAGCATGGGTGATAGAGAGAAATTCTGTCAAAAAAAAAATAAAAAAAGGAAGGAAGGAAAGAAAGAACTGAAGTATGTGATGGTAGAGAAACAGACCGGCACTCCCACCAAGAACAACTAGAAAGCATAAATACAATTCAAAACTTATCTGTTTAAGGCGATGGAGAATTAGTGTGCCTAAGCCTCCAGAGAAGAAAGAAACTTGGGGCACTGAATTGACTTCCACAGCCACTTTTATGCTAGAGGCAAGTGTCAGTGCTCGTGCCTGATGGATAATTTGGGAGGGTTTCAGCAAGAGAACAAAGAAACCAGCAGAACTTTTGGCAGAGATGTGGAGAGCCTCAAACTAGCTGTCTTTCCCTTTAAGACATTTTGCTGAATACTAAAGAGGCATGAGAAGATAACATGATCATACTTGTTATTAATGGCAAAGCTGATATTTGGGTCTTAGACTGAAAGACAAAGAGGGGTTGTTTAATCATTACCACTTTCTTGGTCCCTGTAGCAGACTCCTTCAGAATGCCTCCACATAAGTTTGCCAGACATAGGAAATAAAGATGTAGGTTACCTATTAAATTTGAATCTCAGATTAATAAGAAACTTATTTTTAGCATAAGTGTGCCTCAAATATTGTGTGCAACCTTACACACATATCCCACACTACAGACATGGGCTTAAGTGGCCACATTTATGTCTCTAGGTGCTCGCTCTGGCACTCTCTCTCCTTCCCTCGCTTCCTTTTTCTGTTCTTCTTTCCCTCTTTCTCTGCTTAAAGGCACAGGGAGTGTACTCAGAGAGCCTTGGACATTGAAACTGTAAAGTTTTGTCAAGGTAAAATCACCTTGGTATGCCAAGCTACATGTATGTTGAATTTATGTGATGGTAGAGAAAGCTGTTTGCAGAGAGGAGACTAGAGCAGAAGTGCAGAGAGAGAAGCTGCATGATGACTTCCATATCCCCCAAAGCACAGCCATGCATGCTACACTCAGATCCAGAAGATTCTTCTGTATCTCCACTAATGAGTAAGCTCTCCTTCCTTGTAGACCAAGTCCTGACTAAACCTCCTGCAGGAATTAATGGAAGCTCATGGCTAGTAGCGGGTTGAACTTTCTGGTTGAGTTCGAGGCCCATTTCCTGTTTTTGTTGTGGCATGCAGTGAGTGGGCACTGTGCCTTTATGGACAATGTGCAGCCAGTGCAGCCAGTTCCCTTTCTGCTCACCCTGCCGGGGACTTCATGACCAGGTGACTCAGACCTGCAGACCAGATTCTTTAGATACACAGAGAAAGGTCTAAGGGCTTACACTGGGTCAGGGAGCTTTCTGGAAAACCCCTAGATGTAGCGCCTGGGATGTTAGGTATCGAGTAATCTCTACTGGTTCAATCATATACACACATGCCCCCACGTGCTCTAACCATCCTTTCTTCTCTTTCCATCACATTTATTATCATACCTACTCCCTAGCTCCTCTTTGAAATGCAACTGTCATGATACATCAAATCATTCTTGAGATCCAAAGTGGCCCAAAGCAAAAAGGTGAGTGCCAGGCAGTGGCGACCTGAGCTTCTTCAAGGGATGCCTCCCCGAGGTGGAGGCTTTATTTTTTAAGGGCCAGGATATTGTAGACAGTGGCACAATCACTTTCTGACTGATGCAATCTTCTTAGGGGCTTCTTTGTTCCAAAGAAGCAGAATATCAAGTTATTTTATCTCTGCCAGAGAATGCAAATCAGCCAAGACAGACAGCATCAAAGGTGGTGCTGACCCCAAGTGAGCACAGTGTTCTTTTCTTCCTCACTCTCTCAGCCAAATTGCCCAAGGTCTAGGAGAAAACTACCCAAGGGTACCCAACCAAGAGTTCATACTTAGCCAGGGCACAATTTCAGCTCTGACTCCTAAAAATAAAGATTTGTCTCTCTAACCAAAAACCTCATCCCTTAGATCTAGAAAGAAATGCTCACAAAATTTATAGCCAATATCATTCTACTCATACTTTTCTTTAAATCCTCCCAGATCCACAATCTGACTTAACTTCACAGGTCCTATATGCTGACCACAGAAGGACTTAGTGGACATTCATGGAGTCGCCCCAGTGCCCATGACCTATAACACTGAAGTTTCCACCTGCTTCTTGCAGACCCTGTACTTGGGGAGCTTGGGTGACCAGGGATGAGCAGCATGTGTAACTGTCTTCACCACAGTCATTCTCTTGAGACTTTGCCCATGATATAATCTAGTCCAGTCAGGATTTCCACTGGAGTGCTGTGCTAGAAGCTGTGCCTTTTCTCCTACTAGCCTTGAATTAGAAGTCAGGCAGCTTCCAAACTACGGGATTCCACTTGCAAATTGAGCTAACACTCTGGGTGACTGAGCAGAAAAATGTCTGAAGGCAAACGATAGTAGCACGGTTGAGCTACTGGACCAACCACACTGAAGGGTTTTCCAGGCATACACCAACTAATCCCTTTCCTTCCTTATCCCAGTCTTGAATTGCATTTTCTATTATGTATAAGTAAAGATATGTAGACCAACTAACAAATATTCTAGTGAGTAATGTGACACAGATATTTGTTTAAAAACTGCTACTGTGTGTGTGGTATCTCCTAACATTGCTCAGTGAGCAATCCGCACATATACTGGCATAGGGGTAAGTGTATATCTTTTTTTTTTTGAATGGGAGTCTCACTTTGTCACCCAGGCTGGAGTGCAGTGGCACTCTTATGGCCAAGGCAGCCTCGACCTGCTGGACTCAGGTGATCTTTCTGATTCAGTCTTCCAGGTAGCTGGAACTACAGGCAAGTGCCACCATGCCCGACTAATTTTTTAATTTATTGTAGAGACAAGATCTCACCAAGTTGCCCATGCTGGACCAAGTTGCCCCTGGACTCAGGCAATAATCTCACCTTGGCCTCCCAAAGTGCTTGGATTACAGGCTTGAACCGCCGTGCCCAGCCAAGTGTATATCTTAAAGCTGCATTCGTTTTGCATAATGTTTACATCTAGACTGTTTTCATATTTGGGTGGTTTGTAAGGGCAGACTGACAGATTATGTCTCTCCCCTATACACTCATTCATTTATTAATACAGAAATATTAATGAATACCTAATATATGCCAGGCCCTGATAGGTGAACAAGACAATATAGTTGTCCTACTTTTTAATGGGGGAGACTGATCATAAACAAATTAATATATGTTAGAACAAATAGTAAAGTGTTGTGAATAAAAATAAATCAAGACAAAGGTAATGTAAAGAGTGGCAGGAATGGTGTAAAATTAAATGGAGTAAAATTAAATGGTGTAAAATTAAATGGAGTCCCTCTGAGAGGTGACATTTGAGAAGAGATCTGACTGGAGTCAGAAAGTGAGTCATGTGAAGATAGGGCAGGAAATTCCAGGCAAAGGTAGCAGTCAGTGCAAAGACCTTGAGGCTGGAACACTGTTGGCATGTTTGAGAAACAACTAGAAAGAGAGTGTAGCTGAAGTAGAACAAAGGAAGAGGAGAATATGGCAGAGGAAGTAATAGAAGCAAGCAAGGGTCAATTCCATAGGCCTTCTGGAACCAGAAGAACAAGGGTCCCTAACCCCCAGACCAGGAACTGGTACCAGGCTGCACAGCAGGAAGTGAGGAATAGACAAGGGAACCAAGCTCCATCTGTATTTGCAGCTGCTCCCCATCACTCTCATTACTGTCTGAGCTCCATCTCCTGTCAGATCAGAGGTGACATTAGTTTCTCATAGGAGTGTAGAACCCTGTTGTGAACTGTGCAGGTAAGGGATCTAGTCTGCACACTCTTTATGAGAATCTAATGCCTGATGATCTGAGGTGGAGGTGAGGCAGTGATGCTAGCACTGGGGAGTGGTTGCAAATACAGATTAACATTAGCATTGAGGTTTCACTGCAGAGACCATAATAAATCAATTACTTGCATACTCATATCAAAGCCTATTTGTGTGGCAACTGAATTGAAGTACTTCAATTGTACAGCTGCATGTGGTGGCAGGCTTAAAGTCAGAATCCAACACTTATTTTCGTCCGTATGTGGCCTGTCCATTATTTTACTTACCATTTCCTTTCTACACCTCTTTTTAAAAAAAAATATCGTTAGTTGCATAATAATTTCATAATATATTACAATGTAATAATAGAAATAAAGTGCACAATAAATGTTATGTGCTTGAATCATCCCAAAACCATCCCTCCCCACCCCATCCCTGGTCATGGAAAAATTGTCTTCCATGAAACTGGTCCCTGATGCCAAAAAGGTTGGATACTGCTGCAGAAGCAGATTGCATTGATACTTGTGTCTTGGTATATGCAGGGACTTGCTTCCAGGTCCTCCTGATTGTATTCAAATCTGTGCAAACACAAATCCTATAGTGGTGCCCTCAGAACTCACGTGTAAGATAAGCTGGCTCTCCATGTACATGTGGGTTTCGAATCCTGCAAATGCTGTATTTTCCATCTGTGTTTGGTTGAAAAAAATTCATGTATAGGTGGGCCCATGCAATTCACACCTGTATTGCTCAAGGGTCAACTGTAATCCCCAAGTGTGGTGGGCAGCCTTTGAAGAATTTTGAGTGGGTGATTGATGATGTCAGATTTAAACTTTAAGGTGCCTCAACATGAATAAACTTAAAAACATAATGTTGAGCCGGGCTCGGTGGCTTAGCCTGTAATCCCGCGCCTTTGGGAGGCTGAGGTGAGTGGATTGCCTGAGCCCACGGTTCGAGACCCGCCTGGGCAGCGAGACCTCATCTCTACAATAAATCAAAAAATCAACTGGGCGTGGTAGTGCATGCCTGTAGTTCCAGCTACTTGGAAGGCTGAGGCGGAAGGATCACCGGAGCCCAGCAGGCGAGGCTGCGGTGGCTGGGAGCAGCCACTGCACTCCAGTCTGGGCAACAGAGTGAGACTCCAACTCCAAAAAAAAAAAAAAAAAACCATAATGTTGCAAAAAGAAGTGAGTCAAAGAAGAATTAATGAATTGAAAGCAAGCAATACTAATTGATTTATTATTTAAGGATACTTTTTTTAAAATTAAAGGCTGCTGGATGTAGTAGCTCATACCTGCAATCCCTGAACTTTGGACAAGGTGGAAGGATCGCTTGATCCCAGTAGTTCAATGCTGCAGTGAGCTATGATTGCACTACTGCAGTCCAGTTTGGTTGACAACAAAATCCCCATCTCTAAAAAAAAGAAAAAATCAACAAAATTATTAACACAAAATTCAGGATATGGGTTGCATCTCAGGGGAGGCAAGAGAATGTGATTTGTGAGAGAATTCAGGGGATATCTAGAGTATTGGTAAATTATATTTTTTAGTTTGGTGGTAGCCACGGAGTGTTCATTTTATTATTACTCTTTCAATCATATAGTCTGGTTTCTAGATATGATAAATTACATAATAATTAAAAAAATACTCTAGTTACAGTGATTAAATGACTATAGGCAGGCAGGACTGATGCAGGGAGACGTGTGACAGGGCTGTCACTAGAATCCAGTTAAGTGGAGATGGTGGCGATGGGCTAATGTGTGGCAGGGAGCGAGCAGGGGTCAGATGTGACCGACTATGTTTTAAAAGTGGAGCCAATAGAATTGCATATGATTGGACATAGGGTTGGGGGGTTCGAGGGCGAAAGGCTATGTGGCAAGACCTATAAAGGAGAAGCCTGCAGGGCAGCTCTGTTTGGGAGGCATTGGTACCTCACCTCTCCAGCTCTGCTAGCTCTGGTGAGCCTGTGAGTCCAGGTTCTGAGAGGTCTTAGTGAAGATCTTCAAGAAAATCCTGGAAAATATGTGATACTGGGGACTAGCAAAGTAGCCCAGACTTCTCCAGTCCCCCATGCCTGCAGGAGCTCCTCTGCGTGCTTTTAGGATCTGAGCCAGCTACCTTGGGAGAGGACTTCAGCACTGTTTTTCCCAGGGGCACTGGTTTGGAAACAAGGAAGAAAATGAAGCTTTGGGAGTAAGAGAAAGGAAAAGAACCTCTTTCTTTTTCTAGTAATTCACTAGCTAACTGGGCTTTTAATCAATCTAAGCAGCGGAACTGAAGGAGAATAAAAACCAAAACAAAACCCCAGAACCAACACAACTAAACATGGATGATCCTAGAGAGGCACAGGGAAGCAAGGTGAAAGAAGGGCTGCCTCGCTTCCTTGGCAAACTCCCCCAGGTCAGGTTGAAGCCACTTGGAGCAGGGTCACCTGAGGACAGCCCAGTTCCTCCCTGGTCCAGGGCTAGTTCGGCTAATCTGGCTGGTACCATGTGAGTCACATAAGGGGCAGAGAAGCTTCTACTTCTGTGCACCCAACCAACTATTCCTAAGAAGAAAGAGGTATCCTCAGCGCTGTGCAGTAGCTCTTCCTTCCTTGCCTTGGGGCAGTCAAAAGGATTAATCATAGGTCACTCTTCTGGGGTTTAGATGATATCAGGACCCTAATTTAAAGCCAAAGATAACCATGGTTCTTTGTTGGGATAATTACAAAAAAAAAAGTGTGTCTGTGTGATGACTGAGATTTTCAAGCTC
The DNA here is from genome assembly GCF_000164805.1 of Carlito syrichta. Taxonomy (NCBI): domain Eukaryota; kingdom Metazoa; phylum Chordata; class Mammalia; order Primates; family Tarsiidae; genus Carlito; species Carlito syrichta. Next base: position 145,298 of record NW_007076291.1, read on the forward strand.
CTTCTTCCCACTCTGTTTTCTATCTTCTTGTTCTGGAATCACACCAAAACAATACTACTGAGACAGAATAGCTTCCCACCCCAAGTGTGGAAATAAAGAAAAGTCTTGAATTCCTTCAAGGGAAATTTCAGTCACCTAGCTAGTCCTGAGAAGTAAATGAGTGACCTAATAGGCAAGAAGGTAATGCAGCTTAAAACAATAACCAAGGAAGTTACTATTATGGGATATTTGTTTCCTCTACAGAAATTGAAGATAACACCTTAACATATGTCTCTGAATTCTTTTCAGAAACCTGGACCCCCACCAAAGGGACTGACATACAGATCTCAGATATAGGAGAACTGAAGTCTCAACTCTGACTTCTGTTCTTTGTTCTATATTTCTTCCTGAGAGGCTAGGGAGGTCACAACCATGAGCTAGAGATAACATTCTTTTCTGTTGATCCAAAATTTTTAGACAAAACTTTATTGGCTTAAGCAATCACAGATCAGGAAATCCTTGAATCCACCCATGACCTGTGGACCCTGGTTTCAAGATGCCCACCTTCACTTTTTTAGGTAAAAACACTGTATAACCTCCTTGTATTGATTTTTGCCTGTAACTTCTGCCTTCCTGAATTTAAAAATTCTTACCTGCAAGCCATTAGGGGGGTTAGGACCTAAGTATTTGCTACTTGATGCTCCTTGCTTTGCTCCCTACCTCCCTTTCTCCTACTGCAAACTTCAATGTGACTATATGGTCTTACTGTACCGGGTGAGCAGACCCCAGCTTGGTTCAGTAACAGAGTGAATAATGATAGCTACTCCTCCTACCTACCATTTATTGTTCACCATCTATGTGCTAGGCATACTGCTAAGTGGTCTCCTTACATTTATTCATTGTATTGTCATAGTCACCTTTGAGGTAGGTATTATTATCTGCATTTCACATACAGTAATGCTAGCCTAAATGTATCCAAATCTTTCCATCTGCCAGGCACTGTGCAAAGAATAGGGGTTATATCATTAGAAGAAAAGTACTACTCTTAGCCTTATGTCATAGAGGAGAAAACACACTCAGAAAAGCAACAAGGCTTGTTCAGGGTCTTCTACCCTGTTGGCTGTACACATACCTACTTTGAGCCCCCTCCCCTTCATCCAAGCCAGGTGTCTTGCACAGCCTAGACTACTGAGTACAATTCTTTTGGATTTAATCCACACTGTCATGGTTAATATGTTTCTTCTGGATTAATAGCTGAAGGCAGGTAATCAACTGCCTTCTTAGGAGGTGAAAGCAGGAGTCCAAGTGTGGTGGTGAAGAACTCTCATCCAGAGATTCCCCAGAAGGCAGTATGGGATTGTGATTGAGAACCTTGACTTTGTGCCAAGACACTAGAATTCATATCTTAGCTCTATCATTTACTGCTAACAACATAACCTTGATTTAGATGCTTCTCTGCTCTGAGTCTTCAATTTCCCATCTGTACAATCCTACTGCATAGGTGGTTATAGGGATTAAATCAGGTAACACCTATGAAATACTAACAAGTATCAGTCCAAAAGCTTAGGCACCAAGGAACATGATATCACTAATGTTTCTAAAACTGAAATTATTATTTATTTTTGATATCATTCTGCCAAAGTCAGTCCCAAACTTTAACCAACTTTATTTAATGTGTACATCTTTCTCCCAGAAATCTTGTTAAAATGAAGATTCTACTTTGGGAGACTGAGGTGAGAGAATTGCCTGAGCCCATGGGTTCGAGATCAGCCTGGGCAATTTGGCGAAACCTCATCTCTACAATTAAAAAAAAATTAGCCAAGTATGGTGGCACATACCTGTAGTTCCAGCTACTTGGAAGGCTGAAGAGGAAGGATCCCCTGAGCCCAGCAAGTTGAGGCTGCAGTGGCTGTGAGCATGCCTTACTGCACTCTAGCCTGGGCAACAGAGTGAGAGACTCCAACTCAAAAAAGAAAGAAAGAAAGAAAGAAAGAAAGAAAGAAAGAAAGAAAGAGAAAGAAAGAAAGAAAGAAAGAAAGAAAGAAAGAAAGAAGATTCTAATTTGGTTGGTTTCAAGTGGGGCCTGAGATTATGCATTTCTAATAAGCTCCCAGCTGATGCTGAAGCTTCTGTTGGTCCCAGGATCACAGCTGGAATAGCAATGATCTAAAGGCAGACACTTGCTTAAATTAGGGTTGGAAAGGAGAGAAAAACAAAGTGAACAAAACATAGTCTCATCTCAATTAAAAGTGCCAGCCCAACACATATTGCAGTAGGCACTCAATAAATGACAGCTGTCACCATTAATTTTTGAGAACAGAAATTATCTATATCCACAAGGCCTATTGTCTGCATTAACACGACTTTATTATCCATTGTCTTCATCAACATAATCTATTATCCCATGACACTTTTGCCAAGAAAGATAAATAACTTTGTTATTCATTTCAAGAATATCCTGAAAATTAATTTTAATGGACATTAGACTACTCATCATCTATATCTACTACAACATATAGCCTCACACAATTGTATGTGCTCCAAGTCTTTTTTCAAAACCTTTGCTTCTCTGTGTCTGCCATTCCTAGTGTGTCACAAGATTGCCCAGTTCTAATTAAGACCTCTGCAAAAAAGGCCCATCTCAAACCAGATTCAAAACCTCATAAATATCTTGCCTTTGCCCTCCCTGCTTTGAAACCCAGCTAAGAATCTGACCATGTAGTGATGTTTAAACTGAATGCTTGTGTGCCCCTCAAATTCATATGCTGAATCCTAATCCCCAGTGTGATCATATTTGAAGGTGGGATCTTTGGAAGGTAATTAGATCATGAAAGTGGAGCTCTCATGAATGGGATTAGTGCCCTTATAAGAAGAAACACAAGAGAGACTATCTCTCTTTCCACGATGTGAAGAAGCGGACCCTCACCAAGAACTGAAATTACCAGCACCTTGCTCTCGGATTTTCTAGCCTCCAGAACCATGTGAGATAAATTCCTGTTGTTTAAGCCATCCAGACTATGGTATTTGTTACAGCAGCCCAAACTAAGACAAGTGCTCTCCCTTATATAGTAGTAAGAAATAAACTCAACTTTGCTTTACTTTGATGGTATTTTGGGAGATTCAACATTTTAAAATAGATTTTATTTTTTAGAACAGTTTTAGTTTCACAGCAAAATTATACAGATTTTTTTCCGTATAACCTCTGTCCCTAGACATGCACAACCTCCCCTCCTATCGACATCCCCACCAGAGTTGTACATCTGTTACAATTGATGAGCTTACATTGACACATCATTATCACCCAAAGCCCACAGCATGCATTAGGATTCAACCTTGGTGTACATTCAATGGGTTTGGACAAATGTGTAATGATATGTATTTACCATTATAGTATCATAAAGAGTACTTTCATGCTGGAGTCTAGCTCCAGCAAGGCAGGGTTTCCCAAAGGAGAAACGGAGTAGGCGATGAAGAGAGAAATCTTGGACACCTGACTGTTGGTGGACAGATGCCAGATGCCATTTATTGCCAGTTAACTGTGAGTTTTTATATTATTCATACAAGGAAAAGGACAAAGAAAATTCCTACAACAAGATGTAACCAATAACTTAATCAATAACCTTGACTGAGATAAAAAACAGAACAAGTAGTTTATATATGGTGTTTTTTAAGGAACCACTCTGATATGCATTCTTTCACGGACAGATGCTTTCTCAGGAGCGTCACTGTTTTGTGATTTTCAAGGCAGGCTATTCTCGTTTATCATCTATGATGTTCAAGTTGCTGGTTATCTCTAGAAGCCCCTGAGGTGCTCCATGATGATAACTGGGTTTTAAGGAACTCACAATTTCTCAGCAAATGAATCATATAAGTTTTAAAAGAATGTTACACACTAGACATGTTAATTTCCTCAGTTTACAAAACTTAATCTAATTATGTCTATGAACGTTTCATTCATCCAATTTACTTCCACTGAAACTGTAAAAACAAGTTTACAAATTATTCCTACAAAGATTACTATAGTTTAAAGGTTATTGAATAACATATACTTAAATCAGGCTTAAGCTACTTTACAATACTAATTTCTGTATAGCAAGAACAACATAATAATATGAAAATGCTTATTTTCTTATGTTAAAGGCTCAAATAAGTACGGTTAATGAGTTGTAACTGTATCCTAACATGCAAGTCACAATACAAATTATAGTTACTGGGGCAAAATAACATTTTGGGAATTCTAATCAATTGCTAATTAAAAAGTGACTCTACCAAGCAATTATCTATCCACACCTGGTGTTCAAGGTTTCGCTCATGACTCTGGTGAGATTAAGGAGTTCTCTACGGGCATTAGAAAGAATGCTTCCTGTTCTCATTGTGAGTTTTTCAGTCATAGCACTAGATAAAGTGACAGTGAGGTCTAGCACTCGGAGGTTAGGGGCATAGCCAGATAGGGGAATGATAGAAACAACTTTTTCTTATAAAATACTGTTTGACTTCTATGTACAGGGCAATGAATGACGTGAATTGGAGTTTTGTTTTTTGCCTTCAGACTGTATAGAATTTTCCAGCTGCATTAATAACAAAAATAGAAGAAGTAAGGGTTTCAGCTACCCAGGCTCACTTTGTGGCCAGGGGTCTTCAACCCCCTGGACTTTGTCAGCAGGCAGCCCTCTATGGCTGGCTCCCAACACTTTCACATGCCAGGTGCAATGGCTCATGCCTGTAATCCCAGCACTTTCGGAGGCAGAGACGAGGATTGCCTGTGTTCAGGGGTTTGAGACCAACCTGGGCAACTTGGTGAGCCCTCGTCTCCACAACAAATCAAGAAAAATTTACCAGGTGTGGTGGTGCATGCCTCTAGTTCCAGCTACTTGGAAGGTTGAGATGGAAGGATCGCCTGAACCCAGCAGGCCGAGGCTGTGGTGGCTGTGAGCATGCCACTGCACTCCAGCCTGGGCAACAGAGTGAGACTTTGACTCAAAAAAAAAAAAAAGAGTACTTTTACAGTCTTAAAAATCTTCTGTGCTCCATGTATTCATGTCTCTGTATCCCATCCCTACCTTGGAGAATCACTGATCTTTCTATTGTTTCCATAGTTTTGTCTTTTCAGGAATGTCACTTATTTAAAATTCTACAGAACATAGCCTTTTCAGATTGGCTTCTTTCACTAAGTAATATGCACTTAAGTTTCCTCTATGCATTTATGGTTTTCTATATTGAATCCTTTTAGAACTGAATAATATTCCATCATCTAGATGTACCATAGTCTATTTATTCATTCACCTACTGGAAGGATTTCTTGGTGTGAGACTCAGCCTTTTACATGTCTATTACTGTACCTTCCCATTCAGGAGAAAAACAAATGGAAGTGGGTGCTGACTTGAGGGGTGTTAGGAAGGAAGAAGACGGAACCTGAGGGATCTTATGTGGTGTCTATGTTGTCAGTTATGCTGGTGGCCAGGCCACCTGTGAAATGCAATTGAACAATACAGTTCGATTCTTCTCTCAGAAAAAGGAACCCCTTTCCCAGTGGGTCTGACCCCTTATCTTCATAGTGGGCTTTCCCCGCCCATGGAGATTTTACTTCTCACACAAGACTTTAACCTGGTCTTTATACTGGTCTTACTGACTCTCCCAGGTTGAAGAGTGACCATGGAGTTTTTTCATCACTGCCGGGCTCAGATTTCTAAGGATGGTAAGTGGCAGATCTATGAAGGGAAGGAGGTTATTTCTCAAAATGTTCACATCTCTGTCTCTCTCTACTTCTCTTCTCTCTCTACATCTTTTCCTTCCTGTCCAAGCTCAGAAAGGACATTTCCATCCCTCCCCAGGCTGTTTCATCAACACTTCCAATGCTCTTTTGACTTCAACTGGGTAATAAAAAGAAATCTGTTAGCATCAGTCAGAGATGAACTTCTAATCCTTTCTGAGATTTCTGAGAAGTTTGAACTTTCTTTCTTTTTCTTTCTTTCTTTCTTTCTTTCTTTTTTACTGTCTGCCTATTGCATGGTGATGCTACAATTCATTAAAAAAAAGAAAAACCTTTATTTTATTATAGAGATGTGGGGTACA
>NW_007076291.1:151380-152124 GCF_000164805.1 Carlito syrichta
TTCTTTGTTTTTGTGATAGATCACTAAGTATGATTGTCTCCAACTCCATCCAATTTGCTGTGAAGTCCATGATTTTGTTCTTCTTTATGGCTGTGTAATATTACATCATGTATATGTACCACATTTTTCTTTATCTAGTCCACTTTTGATGGGCAATAGGTTTGGTTCCTTATTTTTGCTATTGTGAAGAGTGTAGCAATAAACATGCATGAATAGTGCAGCAATAAACATTTTAGTTCCTTTAGAGATTTCCACAAATTGTTTTCCATAGAGGATGGACTAGCTTGCACTCCACCAACAGAGTAGAAGTGTCCCCTTTTCTCCGCACTGTGCCAGCATCTATTGTTTTTTGATTTATTAATTAAGGTCATCCTTACTGGAGTTAGGTGGTATCTCAATGTGGTTTTGACTTGCATTTCTGGATATTTGATAATAAATCTTGAATTGTTCATTTTATCAACTTGTTATTCCTTCTTTGTTTCAGTCAAATGCTTGTTTCAGTCAACAAACATCTTGAGTACCTACTATATGCTAGGTATTTTAGGTACTGGGGACATACATAGTTGCAAAACACAATCTTTTCCTCAAAAGAATTCATTCTGATAAGCAAGGATAGAAAAAAGTAGCCGGGCTCGGTGGCTCAGCCTGTAATCCCGCTCCTTTGGGAGGCTGAGGTGAGTGGATTGCCTGAGCCCGCGGGTTCGAGACTCACCTGGGCAGCGAGACCTCATCTCTACAATAAAT
>NW_007076291.1:152231-154631 GCF_000164805.1 Carlito syrichta
ACTGCACTCCAGTCTGGGCGACAGAGTGAGACTCCAACTCAAAAAAAGAAAAGAAAAGAAAAGAAAAGAAAAGAAAAAACTAGTTGGGGAAATTTAGGTAGTAGGCATTAACATGACAAGGTTTGGAATTCTGCTTTGGTACAATTATGGAAAAGTGAGTAAACACTGTTTTTGTCTGAATTATCCTTTATGTAACTTGGATGTGGTTGGCAACAGGAGAGGAATAACTGCTTAGACCTTGTTGTCCTGTAGAAACCAGAGTCCAAGGAGTAAGCCTTCACCAGCCCTGCCTTCCCCTTCTCTTCTTTCCTACCAGTTGAGCTCCAAAACTGTGCCTTGATCTTAGCTCCTGCCACCCTTCCACTTGCAGGTGAAGTCTATAGAAGGCCTGATTCCAACCAGATGTAATGGTAACAGTATTGAAAGGTAGAAGATAACACTAGTTAGCATGGTTCTGGGCACACAACAAGGACATATAGTAAATGCTTGCTACACAAACTACTATTTGAAAATTAAAATGTATTGGATTTGCATTGCAGACAAAAGAATAATTTGTTCTTTGAATGTCATGTTGAGGCTGTTTACATTAAAACAGAGCAGCCTGTCTTCCCTGCTCACCTTCAAGACTTCTCTGACTTGACTCAGTATCCTGGCAATGCATTTTTTTTGTTGTTAAAGGAGTAATAATTGATTAGAATAATTTCACAACTTTAAAAAAAAGCTTTTTTTATTTGACAGGATATATACTTTTTGTGCATAAGAAAAGACGTGTATAGTGTGAATGTCCATTTTGCATTTAGTTAATAGTTGTCACATTTCCATTTATCGTTGATAACCAAAGTGAGGTAATATTTACAGTATCCTCGTATGATTATTAATATTTGTGTTTGTTTTATTCTATTTGATTTTTTTAAAAAAAACTAAGCACAAGTCATAAAAGAATGTTATTTCTTTCGGTAGTTTCATTGAATATTTTCTTTATTCTGCCTTCCATAACTGTGCTAAGGCAGACTTAAGGCTTTTATCACTGTGAAGAAAAATTTAAGACTTGGAAATGAGCAAAAGAGATTATTGGATGTCTTTTCAATGAAAGGCTAAAGATGCCAGGAATTATTTAATTCCATCTAGAGGTGACTTTGACTAAGTTATTTTACAATTCTGTAGAGGCAGAAGTTAAACTAAAGTAAACTGACAGCAATGCAAACAATTCTTGTCTGTAGAAATGTAAACTAAGTGTATCCAGTTGGAATGAAACTGACTATTGCTCTATGAATATAACAGCTTTTTGCAAATTCATTTTAACGTTTCTTTTCTGCATTGTAACTCACACATATAAGTTAAATAAGACATTTGGCACATGTTCATTTTATAACTGAAAGTCATAATTTCTATCATTTTTTGGGAAAATTATCCCTTGACATCACATTTAATTATAGTCACAAACTTTCAGTTAATTTGTAACTTGTACTGAACTATTAATTCAGTAATTATTAATTACTAAGATATGTAGCCTTCTGCCATTTTTGTCAGTACAGCAAGATGGCATAAAATACTCAGAACTTAAGAGCAAAAAGACGCTGGCCTAAAATCCAATCCAAGTAGAAACCAGTTTCTTTCACTCTAATATCCAATTCATTTGAAACTCACATGCTTATTGACTGTGGTTAAAACAGATATGGTAATAGCCAAAGTAGGCAGCAATTGTTATGGGAAACTAGAAGAGATTTCCATATTACAGAGATCCATTCAGAATGAGGATAGGACTTTTTTTTTTTTTTTTTTTATAATTAATCAGTATTTTTATTATAGTTTTGTGGGGTACAGTTAAGGGTTAGGTGTACAATTACGTTTCATTCAGACACCCTGTTGATAAGAGGTGTTTTCCCAGCCCCAGACAGATATTTGCTACTGTTAATCCCATCTCCCTCCCCCCCATAGTTTCCTAGTACCGTCAGTCATTTTCTTATAGTATTACATTGGATGTTCAAGGTCCATTATATGAGTGAGAACATGTGATATTCTGATCTTTGTTTCTGTGTGAGGTCACTCAGTATTATAGACTCTAGTTCCATCCAGGTTGCTGCGAAATTCATGATTTTGTTCTTTTTTATGGCTGCGTAGTATTCCATCGTGTATATGTACCACATTTTTTTAATCCAGTCCTCTTTTGATGGGCAGCATGGTTGTTTCCAGGTTCTTGCTATTGTGAACAACACTGCGATAAACATACGTGTGCAGGTATCTTTTTTATAGAGTGATTTGTGTTCTTCAGGGTATATTCCCAGTAGGGGGATTGCAGGGTCATATGGAAGGTCAATTTTTAGAGTTTTTAGGAATCGCCATACTGCTTTCCACAGAGGTTGCACTAGTTTACACTCCCACCAGCAGTGTAGAAGTGGA
>NW_007076291.1:154895-156521 GCF_000164805.1 Carlito syrichta
AGTTGGCAAAGACTTTTTCCCAGTCTGTAGGCTGTCTCCTGCTCTCTTGATGGTTTCTTTGGCTTGCAGAAGCTTGTCAGTTTAATAAGGTCCCATTTGTCTATCTTCTCTCTTAAGTCCTGTGGGTTTCGGGTTTGTACAGGAATTGGATGCCAGTCCGATTTCATGAGAGTATTTCCTTCCTTTTCTAAGGTTCTTATGGTTTGAGGTTTTACATTTAGGTCTCTGATCCATTTGGAGTTAACCTTTGTGCATGCGGATAGATAGGGGTCCTGTTTCAATCTTCTGCAATGAGGTCAACCAGTTTTTCCCAGCAACCATTTACTGAATAGGTTCTCTTCTCCCCCACTGGTAGGTGGTGGGGGCTTTGTCGAAGATGAGTTGGTTGAGGAATTGAGGTTTTGCTTCTGGAATCTCAATTCTGTTCCATTGATCTATATACCTGTTCCTGTACCAATACCAAGCTGTTTTGATGATTGTAGCTTTATAGTAAAGTTTGAAGTCTGGTATTGTGATACCACCTGCTTTGTTTTTTTTTGCTGAGGATTGTTCTGGCTATTCTTGGACGTTTGTGTTTCCATATGAATTCCTGTGTTGTTTTTTCTAGGTCTGAGAAGAATGTTGTTGGTAATTTAATGGGTATTGCATTGAATTGTAGATTGCCTTAGGTAAGATGGACATCTTCACAATGTTGATTCTTCCGATCCATGAGCATGGGATATTTTTCCACTTGTTCGTGTCAGCTTTGATTTCTTTGAGCAGTGTTTTGTAATTTTCATTATAAAGGTCTTTCACGTCTCTGGTTAGGAAGATGCCAAGGTATTTCATTTTTTTTTGTGGCTATTGTGAATGGAATTGTGTTTTTTATTTGGGTTTCTGTTTGTTTATTATTGGTGTAGAGAAATGCGATTGTCTTTTGTACATTTATTTTGTATCCTGAGACTTTGCCAAAGGCCTTTATCAATGTAAGGAGGCCTTTGACAGATTCTCTTGGGTTTTCGAGGTACACCATCATATCATCTGCATAGAGAGATAACTTGACTGCCTCTTTTCCTATTTGAATACCTCTGATTGCCTCCTCTTCTCTGATTGCTCTAGCCAGGACTTCCAATACTATGTTGAACAGGAGGGGAGAGAGTGGGCATCCTTGTCTAGTTCCAGTTTTCAGGGGAATTGGTTCCAATTTTTGTCCATTTAGGAGTATGCTGGCTGTGGGTTTCTCATAGATGGCTTTTACTATTTTGAGGTATGTTCCCCGTATGCCTAGATGTTCAAGGGTTTTTATCAAGAAGGGGTGCTGGATTTTATCAAAAGCTTTTTCTGCATCTAATGATATGATCATGTGGTTTTTGTTTTGACATCTGTTGATGTATTTAATTACATTTATGGTTTTACGAATGTTAAACCAGCCTTGCATGCCAGGAATGAAGCCTACTTGGTCATGGTGGATGATTTTTGAGATGTATTGCTGAATCCGGTTTGCTAGGATTTTGTTGAGAATTTTAGCATCTATGTTCATCAAAGATATTGGCCTGTAGTTCTCTTTCTTTGTTGGATCTTTTCCTGGCTTGGGTATTAATGTGATGTTGGCTTCATAAAATGATTTGGGGAGAGTTCCATCTTTTT
>NW_007076292.1:0-581 GCF_000164805.1 Carlito syrichta
TTGATACCCAAGCCAGGTAAAGACCCAACAAAGAAAGAGAACTATAGGCCAATATCTTTGATGAACATAGATTCCAAAATTCTCAACAAGATTCTAGCAAACCGGATTCAACAACACATCTCAAAAATCATCCATCATGACCAAGTAGGCTTCATCCCCGGGACGCAAGGCTGGTTCAACATTTGCAAGACAATAAATGTAATTAAATACATCAACAGACATCAGAACAAAAACCGCATGATTATTTCATTAGATGCAAAAAATGCTTTTGATAAAATCCAGAACCCCTTCCTGATAAAAACCCTCGAACACCTAGGCATACATGGAATGTACCTCAAAATAGTAAAGGCTATCTACAAGAAACCCACAGCTAGCATACTCCTAAACAGACAAAAATTGGAACCATTTCCCCTGAAAACTGGAAAAAGACAAGGATGCCCATTCTCCCCCCTCCTGTTCAATATAGTATTGGAAGTCCTAACTAGAGCGATCAGAAAAGAGAAGGCGATAAGGGTATCCAAATAGGAAAAGAGGAAGTCAAGTTATCCCTCTTTGCTGACGACATGATTGTGTACCTTGAA
>NW_007076293.1:0-884 GCF_000164805.1 Carlito syrichta
TACTGGCTTACCAGCAGATTTAAACTACCTAGCTACTACTTAACAAGTTGGCTAGCAAACTGAGTTAACTAGGGTGACTTAACTAGCTAGCTAGTTGGCTAATTAGCTTCCTTAACTAGCTAGATATCAAGCTAGGCAGCTGAGTACCCTGCTGACTTAACTAGATGACTTAACAAGCTAGCTACCTAGTTAGACTGCTGAATTTACTAGCTGAAATAACTAGCTATCTACCTAGCTAGATATCTTGGTAGAAAACCAATTTAACTAGCTGACAACATGGTAGCTAGCTGACATAAATAGCTGACTTAACTAGCTAACTACCTAACTAGCCAACTAACTAAACTACCTTAAATAACTAGCTAGACTGCAGTCTAGCCATCTGTATTAACTAGTTTTTTAACTAAGTAGGGAGATGGCTAACCAACTCACTTCAGGTGACTTACCTAGCTATCCAGCTGGTTAGCCACCTGACAACTAGTTGATTAATGAGTTTGGCAACTCGCCAGCCAGGTGACTTAACTAGCTGACCTAGCTAGATATCTAGTTGGATAGCCAGCTGACTTAACTAGTGCTCTAACTCTAGTCAACTGAATAGCCATCTGACCTAACTAACTGACTTAATTAGCTAGCCAGCTGGCTAGCCAACTGACTTAACTAGGTCACTCACTAGGCAGTCAGCTGGCTATCCACCTGACTTAACTAGCAGTCTTAGTTAGCTGGCCTGCTTACCAACCATTTGAATTAACTAGCTTGTTATATAGCTAGCTAGCTGGCTATTCAGTTAATTAACTAGTTGACTTATTTAGCTAGCCAGCTGTCTAGCCAGCTGACTTAAATAGCAGGTTACCTAGGGAGCCAGATGGCTAGTCACCTGACTTAACTAG
>NW_007076294.1:0-438 GCF_000164805.1 Carlito syrichta
AGTTCTGATTTCTAGCTTTGTTTTCAAGCAGGTAAATTAGTTTGCAGTTAGGGTCAGTTGTCCCTGGTCTGCTGTGAAGGACAGTACAGATCACTCTCCGTTCACCACTCTGGTCTGTGTCTTTTTCAAGCTTGTTTCTCCCGTTTTGGTGTTGTTACCTTGAATCGCCAACAGGTGGTGCTATCTCAGCTGCTCACCCCAGAGGGTGTGGGGCTGAACAGGAACCAGCAGAGACTGGAGATGGTGCGTGCCTCAGGGCACAGGCAGTAGACTCACGGCGGGCAGGACGTCTCGGTTGCAGGAGAGGTGACAGCTATCTCAGTAGATCTTCCCTGAAAGGGCTTCAAGGGCTGAAGTTGTGGATCGCCTCCAGCCCGGGTGGTGCGACGTGCTACCGGCAGTGGTGGTGGTGGCTGCAGTGGCTGCGGCGGCGGCGGC
>NW_007076295.1:0-343 GCF_000164805.1 Carlito syrichta
AGCCAACAGACACATGAAGAAATGTTCAACCTCTCTAATCATCAGGGAGATGCAAATCAAAACCACACTGAGATACCACCTAACTCCAGTGAGAACGGCAATTATCAACAACTCAAAAAATAACAGCTGCTGGAGAGGGCGTGGCGAAAAGGAAACACTTCTACACAGTGGGATTGTAAACTAGTGCAACCTCTGTGAAAAGCAGTGTGGTGATTCCTAAAAGCTCTAAATGTCAACCTCCCATATGATCCCACAATCCCCCTCCTGGGAATATATCCTGAAGAACTCAAATCACTGTATAAAAAAGATACCTGCACACATATGTTTATCGCAGCATTGTTCA
>NW_007076296.1:0-1481 GCF_000164805.1 Carlito syrichta
AGCCTTCTCTTCTCTGATTGCTCGAGCCAGGACATCCAATACTATGTTGAACAGGAGGGGCGAGAGTGGGCATCCTTGTCTTGTTCCAGTTTTCAGGGGAAATGGTTCCAATTTTTGTCCATTTAGGAGTATGCTGGCTGTGGGTTTCTCGTAGATGGTTTTTACTATTTTGAAGTATGCTCCCCGTATGCCTAGATGTTCGAGGGTTTTTATCAAGAAGGGGTGCCGGATTTTGTCAAAAGCTTTTTCTACATCTAATGATATCATCATGTGGTTTTTGTTTTGACATCTGTTGATGTATTTGATTACATTTATGGTTTTATGAATGTTGAAACAGCCTTGCATTCCATGTATGAAGCCTACTTGGTCATGATGGATGATTTTTGACATGTATTGTTGAATCTGGTTTGCTAGGGTCTTGTTGAGAATTTTAGCATCTATGTTCATCAAAGATATTGACCTGTAGTTCTCTTTCTTTGTTGGATTTTTACCTGGCTTGGGTATCAATGTGATGTTGGCTTCGTAAAATGATTTGGGGAGAGTTCCATCTTTTTCAATTGCCTGGAATACCTTCAGTAGGATTTGTATCCACTCCTCTTAAATGTCTTTGTAGAATTCTGCTGGAAAACCATCTGAACCAGGGCTTTTTTTTGTAGGTAGTTTTCTTATTACATAGTCGATTTCCTTGATTATTATTGATCTATTTAGGATCTCAATTTCTTCTTGTTTCAACCTAGGTAAGTTCTGTAATGTCAGAAAGTCCTCCATTTCCTTAAGGTTTTCAAGTTTGTTTCCATTCAAGTGTACATAGTAGTCTCTAATGATCTTTTGTATTTCTTCAGGGTCAGTTGTGACTTCATCTTTTGTGTTTCTGATTGTGCTTATTTGGGTTTTTTCTTTTTTTTTCTACGTCAGTCTGGCTAGGGGACCATCGATCTTGTTTATCCTTTCGAAGAACCAGTTTTTTGTTTCATTGATTTTTTGTATTTTCTTTCTTTTTTTAATGTTTTAAATTTTCTTTTTTTTTATTAATCAATATTTTTTATTATGGTTTTGTGGGGTACAGTTAAGGGTTAGGTGTACAATTATGTTTCATTCAGGCACCCTGTTGATAAGAGGTGTTTTCCCATCCCCAGACAGATATTTGCTACTGTTAATCCCATCCCCCTCCCCCCCATAGTTTCCCAGTACCGTCAGTCATTTTCTTATAGTATTACATTGGATGTTCAAGGTCCATTATATGAGTGAGAACATGTGATACTCGGATCTTTGTTTCTGTGAGAGGTCACTCAGTATGATAGACTCTAGTTCCATCCAGGTTGCTGCAAAATTCATGATTTTGTTCTTTTTTATGGCTGCGTAGTATTCCATCGTGTATATGTACTACATTTTAAAAATCCAGTCCTCTTTTGATGGGCAGCATGATTGTTTCCAGGTTCTTGCTATTGTGAACAATGCTGTGATAAACATACGTGTGCAGG
>NW_007076296.1:2023-3039 GCF_000164805.1 Carlito syrichta
CCCTGCTCTCTTGATGGTTTCTTTGGCTTTGCAGAAGCTTGTCAGTTTAATAAGGTCCCATTTGTCTATCTTCTCTCTTATGACCTGTGGGTTTTGAGTTTTGTACAGGAATTGGATGCCAGTTCCGATTTCCATGAGAGTATTTCCTTCCTTTTCTAAGGTTCTTATGGTTTGAGGTTTTACATTTAGGTCTCTGATCCATTTGGAGTTAACCTTTGTGCATGGGGATAGATAGGGGTCCTGTTTCAATCTTCTGCATGTGGTCAGCCAGTTTTCCCAGCATCATTTACTGAATAGGTTCTACTCTCCCCAGTGGTATGTTGTGGGGGCTTTGTCGAAGATGAGTTGGTTGACAAATTGAGATTTTGCTTCTGGAATCTCAATTCTATTCCATTGATCTATATGCCTGTTTCTGTACCAATACCAAGCTGTTTTGATGATTGTAGCTTTCTAGAAAAGTTTGAAGTCTGGTATTGTGATACCACCTGCTTTGTTTTTTTTTGCTGAGGATTGTTCTGGTTATTCTTGGACGTTTGTGTTTCCATATGAATTCCTGTGTTGTTTTTTCTAGGTCTGAGAAGAATGTTTTTGGTAATTTAATGGGTATTGCATTAATTTGTAGATTGCCTTAGGTAAGATGGACATCTTCACAATGTTGATTCTTCTGATCCATGAGCATGGGATATTTTTCCACTTGTTTGTGTCAACTTTGATTTCTTTGAGCAGTGTTTTGTAATTTTCATTGTAAAGGTCTTTCATGTCTCTGGTTAGGAAGATGCCAAGGTATTTCATTTTTTTGGTGGCTATTGTGAATAGAATTGTGTTTTTTATTTGGATTTCTGTTTGTTTATTATTGGTGTAGAGAAATGCGATTGTCTTTTGTACATTTATTTTGTATCCTGAGACTTTGCCAAAGGCCTTTATCAATGTAAGGAGGCCTTTGACAGATTCTCTTGGGTTTTCAAGGTACACAATCATATCATCTGCAAAGAGAGATAACTTGACTTCCTCTTTTC
>NW_007076296.1:3628-4689 GCF_000164805.1 Carlito syrichta
TGTAGAATTCTGCTGGAAAGCCATCTGGACCAGGGCTTTTTTTGTAGAAAGTTTTCTATACGTAGTCGATTTCCTTGATTGTTATTGATCTATTTAGGGTCTCAATTTCTTCTTGTTCCAACCTAGGTAAGGTTGTGTGATGTCAGAAAGTCCTTCATTTCCTTAAGGTTTTCAAGTTTGTTTCCATACAAGTGTACGTAGTAGTCTCTAATGATCTTTTGTATTTCTTCAGGGTCAGATGTGACTTCATCTTTTGTGTTTCTGATTGTGTTTATTTGGTTTGTTTCTCGTTTTTTCTTGGTCAGCCTAGCTAAGGGACCATCAATCTTGTTTATCTTTTCAAAGAACCAGCTTTTTGTTTCATTGATTTTTTTGTATTATCTTTTTGTCTTCTATGTCCTGGATTTGGGCTTTTATTTTGGTGATCTGGATTCTTCTGCTGAAATTAGGGTTTTTGTGGTCTTGCTTTTCCAGCTTCTTTAGGTGGCTTGTTAGGTTGTGAATTTCTGTTCCTTCCATTTCCTTCATGTGTGTTTGCAGGGATATAAATTCTCCTCTTACTGTAGCTTTCAGGGCATCCCAGAGATTTTGGTAAGATGTTTCTTCATTTTCATTTGTTTCCTGGTTTCTTTTGATCCCTGTTTTGATTTTGTCATTGACCCAGGAGTTGTTTAGCATCATGCTGTTTAGTGTCCATGTCTTTGTGGGTTTTGGGGGGACTTTATTGGTGTCAATGTTTATTTTTATTCCACTGTCATCCAAGAAGGTGTTTGGTAGAATATCGATCCTTTTAAATTTGCTTATGCTTGATTTATGGCCGAGTATGTGGTTGATCTTAGAATATGTTCCATGTGGTGATGAGTAGAATGTGTATTCTGTGGCCTTTGGATGGAGTATTCTGTAGGTATCAATTAAGTCCATTTGGTCCAAAGTCACATTGAGGTTCCGGATCTCCTTGCTGATTTTTTGTCCTGATGATATGTCTAGGGTTGTGAGTGGGGTATTAAAGTCCCCAGTTATGATAGTGTTAGAGTCAATATCTTTCTTTAGTTTTCTAAGAA
>NW_007076296.1:5110-5925 GCF_000164805.1 Carlito syrichta
CATTTTGCCATTCTATGTCCTTTCAGTGGTGCATTTAGTCCATTCACATGTAGGCTAATAATTGAAATGCAAGAGTTGATCCCTGTCATAAGGTTCTTACAGAGTTGTTCCTGTTTGTTTGTTGTCTTTCTTTGGGTTTTGGAGTTGGTTCATGTGTGTTTTTAATCTTTTGCCTGTACTCTTGTGAAGAATGCTGTTGTTCTTTTTTCTTTTTCTTCTGTGTTCAGTACTTTCTTAAGTGTTTCTTGTAGAGGTGGTCTGGTGGCAGTGTAGGTTCTTAGGTATTGGATGTCTGGAAAAGATTTCAATTCTCCCTCACTAATGAAGCTTAGTTTGGCTGGGTAGGTTATTCTTGGTTGAAATTGTTTCTCTTTTAGAACTTTGAAGATAGGACTCCAGGCTCTCCTGGCCTGACGGGTTTCTGTGGATAAATCTGCTGCTATTCTAATTGGTTTTCCCTAGTAAGTAGTCTGGCCTTTTTCTCTTGCTGCCTTTAGGATTTTTCCTTTCATAGCTACTTTGTTTAGGCGAATTGTTATGTGTCTGGGAGTTGGTCTTCTCATTTGTTGCCTTGCAGGCGTTCTTTGAATCTCTTGTGTTTGAACTTTTTCATCCTTAATGAGATGAGGGAAGTTTTCTTGAATGATTTCATGAAATGTTTGTTCCAGCGTGGCTTCTGTTTCTCTTTCTGCCTCAGGAAGCCCAATTACTCTTAGGTTTGGTCTCTTGAAGTGATCATTCATCTCTTCAGGTTTTGTTCTGTCTTTTTGAGCTTCTTTTCTATGCTTTTGACAGTTTGGGTTAGTTCTGTGTTT
>NW_007076296.1:6145-6862 GCF_000164805.1 Carlito syrichta
TCTGTGTTCCAGAATCTGTTTTCTCAGTGTCTGATTTCCCAGGGGTCTGTGTAAGACCTATATTCTTCTTTTGGTTTTTCTTCATTTGTGCATTTTTTCCCCCCTCCCTACTTTTTCCTTCCCTCCACATCACCGTCTTCTTTAATTCTGTTTTTCAGGGGTAAAGGGATTGGTTTTACTTCTGTTTGTTCAATCTCCTATTCTTTATGTATGTCCTCTTACTTTGTTCAATTCTGAAGTTGCACTGTAGGTTGGAGGTGGTCCTTTTTGCAGTTTTGAGATGTATTTAAGGGGAGAGCTGTGATTCAAAATCTGTCTGCAGGTCCTGGTATTTGCTGGCAGGCGTGTGGATAATGTGGAACCCACTTCCCACTGTCCTGGAATCTGTCCATGCAGTGGGTCTGTAGGTTTACTCCCTGAAATAAAATGCGGTTAGCAGAGGGGAGAGAATGGAGCAGATAGTGGGTTGAAGAGGGGAGTAGTAGAGATAGAGGAGTAAGGGGGGAAACAAACGAGTGTGCCAACAAATAGAGAGAGAGGCCTATACTGAAACAGATAAAAAAATAGGCCACAGCTACAGATGAACCAACTCTCATACAAAAAAATAAAAAATAAAAATAAAACATATAGTGATGCTAACATACAAGCTAACCAACGATCTTGTTAGTGTGCTGTTCCTCTATACAAAGATATGGTTTACAGAGAGAAGAAAAGAGA
>NW_007076297.1:0-367 GCF_000164805.1 Carlito syrichta
AGACATGGACACTGAACAGCATGATGCTAAACAACTCCTGGGTCAATGATGAAATCAAAACAGAGCTTAAAAGATACCTGGAAACAAATTAAAATGAAGAAACATCTTACCAGTATCTTTGGGACGCCATGAAAGCTGTAGTGAGAGGAGAATTTATATCCCTACAAATGCACATGAAGAAAATGGAAGGATCACAAATTAAAAGCCTAACAAGCCACCTAAGGAAACTGGAAAAGCAAGACCAAAAAACCCTAATTTCAGCAGAAGAATCCAGATCACCAAATAAAAGCCCAAATCCAGGACACAGAAAACAAAAAGATAATACAAAAAAATCAATGAAACAAAAAGCTGGTTCTTCAAAAGGATA
>NW_007076298.1:0-444 GCF_000164805.1 Carlito syrichta
AGCCCAGCAGGTCGAGGCTGCGGTGGCCGGGAGCGGCCACTGTACTCCGGTCTGGGTGACAGAGTGAGACTCCAACTCATTAAAAAAAAAAAAAGACAGTTGTAAAATCATATGGCAATGTAATGGGACAAAGATAATCACCAGGAACATGAAGAAAAAGATGCTGAGAGGTCTTACTGTACCAGAAAGCAAGACTTAACATAAAGGTAAAATGAGAGAGAATGGTGCTCATACTGGGACAGATAAGTGGACCAGTGGGCTAGGACAGAGAACCCAGAAACAGATCAGTGGTTATATGGTTGTGCTTGATTTATGAAAAAATAGACACTGCAGAATAATGGGAGTAAGGATTGTCTATGAGAAAATCATGTTGGGGCAATTTGGTATACACATACACACACACACACACACATACACACACACACACACACACACACACACACA
>NW_007076299.1:0-412 GCF_000164805.1 Carlito syrichta
ATGGGTTGAGTCACCTAATTGTCTAGGCTAGCAAGCTAGTTAGCTAACGAGTTAAGTCAGCTGGATGATCAGCTTGATAGTTAAATAGCTAATGAGTTAATTTAGCTGGTTGAGTCAGCTAGCCAGCTCATTAGCTACCGAGATAAGTTAAATAATTAAGTCACCTAGCTAGCACATTACATAACGATTGATCTAACTAGTTATCTAGCTGGTAAAATCAGCTAGCTAGCAATGCAGCTATCTATATAAGTGAGCTTGTTTTCTAGGTAACTAGCTAGTTAGCTAACTATTTAAGTCATCTGGCTAACTAGGTAGCTAGTTAGTTAGCTAACTATTAAGTCAGCTGGCTAGGTAGGTAGCTGCTAGTTATGTCAACTACTTAAGTCAGCTGGCTAGCCAGCTGGATAGCTAG
>NW_007076300.1:0-460 GCF_000164805.1 Carlito syrichta
AAATTCCATTCCATTCCTTTCCCTTTCACTGCATTCTATTCCATTCCATTCTATTCCATTGCAATCTATTCCATTCCATTCTATTCTGTTACTCTCCACTCCATTACAATCCATTCCATTCCATTCTAATCCATTGAATTCGGTTACTCTCCATTCCTTTCTATTCCATTCCATTCTACTACTCTCACTTCCATTCCATTGTATTCCATTCCTTTCCGTTACTCTCCATTCCATTTCATTCCATTCTGTTACTCTCCATTCCATTCTATTCCATTACTCTCCTTTCAATTCCTTTCCATTCTATTCCATTCCACTCCATTCCATTCCGCAACTCTACATTGCATTCAATTTCATTCTATTCCATTTGTCGCTATTCCATTCCACACCATTTCATTCCATCCATTCCATTACGCAACTCTCAATTCCATTCCATTCCCATCCATTCCATTCCATACCATTC
>NW_007076301.1:0-340 GCF_000164805.1 Carlito syrichta
CTCAGCCTTCCAAGTAGCTGGAACTACAGGCGGACGCTACCACGCCCGGCTAATTTTTTTGATTTATTGTAGAGATGAGGTCTCACCGAGTTGCCCAGGTGGGTCTCCAGCCCATGGGCTCCGGCAATCTACTCACCTCAGCCTCCCAAAGCGTGGGATTACAGGCTGAGTCACTGAGCCCGGTTGCCAGTATTATTTTAAATTTTTAAGATTTTTTTTTATACCTGGGTGTGATGGCTCACACCTATAATCTCAGCTCTTTGGGAGGTGGAGGCGAGAAGATTGCCTGAGTCCAGGGGTTTGAGATCAGCCTGGGCAACTTGGTGAGACCTCATCTCTA
>NW_007076302.1:0-370 GCF_000164805.1 Carlito syrichta
CTGCGATGGCCGGGAGCGGCCACTGCACTCCAGTCTGGGTGACAGAGTGAGACTCCAACTTAAAAAAAAAGACAATATTTCATTCTTTTTGATGACTGAATAGTATTCCATACTGTATATAGTCCACTTTTTTTGGAATCGGGGTCTTACTTTGTCAACCAGACTGGAGTGCAATGACACACTCATGGCCACTGTAGCATCAACCTGCTGGGCTCAGGCGATCCTCTCAACTCAGTCTTCCAAGTGGTTGGAACTACAGACATGTGCCACCACACCCGGCTAATTTTCCTTGATTTATTGTAGAGATGAGGTCTCACCAAGTTGCCCAGGCTGGTCTCAAATCCCTGGGCTCAGGCAATCCTCTTACCTT
>NW_007076303.1:0-316 GCF_000164805.1 Carlito syrichta
CCTCATCTCTACAATAAATCAAAAATTAGCCGGGTGTGGTAGCGCATGCCTGCAGTTCCAGCTACTTGGAAGGCTGAGGCGGAAGGACCACTGGACACCAGCAGGTCGAGACTGCGGTGGCCAGGAGAGGCCACTGCACTCCAGTCTGGGTAACAGAGTGAGACTCCAACTCAAAAAAAAAAGAAGACAGTGTGGGCCAGGCTCAGTGGCTCATCCTGTAATCCAGCGCTTTGGGAGGCTGAGGTGAGTGGATTGCCTGAGCCCATGGGTTTGAGATCTGCCTGGGCAACTTGGTGAGACCTCATCTCTACAAAAA
>NW_007076304.1:0-384 GCF_000164805.1 Carlito syrichta
ACAAAAAAGATACCTGCACATGTATGTTTGTTGCAGCTCTATTCACAATAGCAAAAACACAGAACCAACCATGTTGCCCATCGAAGCTGGACTGGATGAAAAAAATGTGGTACATATTACACAGTGGAATATTATGCAGTCATAAAGAATGACAAACACATGGACTTTGCAGCAACTTGGATTTAGAGTCTATCATACTCAGTGATCTATCACAGAAACAAAGAACAGAGTATTGTATGTTCTCACTCATAAGCGGACCTTGAGCAATTATTATAATACTATAAGAAAGCGGGGGAGCTGGCGGCAAGATGGCGACCGGGCAACCCGGTGTCTGAAGCCCTCTGCAAGGGAGATCTGCAGTGGGTCTCTGACTCTCGCCCCGGG
>NW_007076305.1:0-395 GCF_000164805.1 Carlito syrichta
ACTAGTGCAGCCTCTGTGGAAATCAGTGTGGTGATTCCTAAAAGCTCTAAAAATTGACCTCCCATATGACCCTGCAATCCCCCTACTGGGAATATACCCTGAGGAACTCAAACCACTCTATAAAAATATACCTGCACATGTATGTTTATTGCAGCATTGTTCACAATAGAACCAACCATGGAACCAACCATGCTGTCCATCAGAAGAGGACTGGATTAAAAAAATGTGGTACATGTACACAACGGAATATTACACAGCCATAAAAAAGAACAAAATCATGAATTTTGCAGCAACCTGGATGGACTAGAATTTATAATACTGAGTGATCTCTCACAGAAACAAAGATCTGAGTATCACATGTTCTCACTCATAAATGGACCTTGAACAACTACCAT
>NW_007076306.1:0-419 GCF_000164805.1 Carlito syrichta
GCCACTGCACTCCAGTCTGGGCGACAGAGCAAGACTCCAACTCAAAAAAAAAAAAAAAATCAGTGAAGTTGGGAGACAGAAATTGCTCAGTCTGAACAATGGAGCGAATATAACATGAAAAAAAAAAAACAAAACCCTGAAACTAAAACAAATGAACGGAGCCTTAGGCATCTCTGGGGCTAAACAAAAAAGATTTAACACTAGTGTTATCAGAGTCTTGGAAGAAGAAAAAGGAACAGGCTGAAAAAGTCACCCACAATAGAAGGACTTAAAAATTCCTCAAACTGGTGATAGATGCAAACCTGTATATTTAAGAAGCTGAGAGGTAGCTGGGCTTGGTGGCTCAACCTGTAATCCCAGTGCTTTGGGAGGCTGAGGTGAGTGGACTGCCTGAGCCCGAGGGTTCGAGACCCACCTGG
>NW_007076307.1:0-315 GCF_000164805.1 Carlito syrichta
GGAATGCCTGAGCCCGCGGGTTCGAGACCCGCCTGGGCAACTTGGTGAGACCTCATCTCTACAATAAATCAAAAAAAAAATTAGCCGAATGTGGTAGCGCACGCCTGTAGTTCCAGCTACTTGGAAGGTTGAGGTGGAAGGATCGCCGGAGCCAACAGGTCGAGGCTGCGGTGGCCGGGAGCGTGCCACTGCACTCCAGTCTGGGCAACAGCGTGAAACTCCAACTCAAAAGAAATATATACCCGCACCTTTTGGAGGCTGAGGTGAGTGGATTGCCTGAGCCTGTGGGTTTGAGACCCGCCTGGGCAGCGAGAC
>NW_007076307.1:1496-2429 GCF_000164805.1 Carlito syrichta
CTTGACCCCGCGGGCTCAGGCAATCCACTCACCTCAGCCTCCCAAAGTGCGGGATTGCAGGCCGAGCCACTGAGCCTGGCTTTGTGTTCGCTTTTAATGAATTATTTGCTGTCATTTACAATCAAGATGCATCACCTAAAAAAAATCCATGTTACCAATTTCTCCTCAAACACCAAAAGATGGGCCAGGCACAGTGGCTGGATGCTGGGGAGGAGCCCAGCAGGTCGATGCTGGGGTGGCCGTGAGTATGTCACTGCACTCCAGCCTGGGCGACGGAGTGAGACTCCAACTCAACCCCCCCTCAAACCCAAAGATCTGTAAAGGAGCTGCAGGGACTCATTTGGCTCCCAGAGCAGAAGCCCCATCCCAGCTCTGGGGCCTCTAGAGGTTTCCTTCAACACACGTTCCTTGGTCTAGGGGACCTTCCAGCTTCAGGGGACTCCGAAACACCCCTCGTCACCCCCAAAAGCCCCATGATCCCAGAGGGGCAGGCTCCGACCACCTGGGCCTCTCTGAAGCCCAGTGAGGTGTCTGCCTCTGCCCAGGCCTGAGGCCACCTCCTCCAAAAAGCCTTCTGAGTCTCTCCTTCCCTGTCCCCCGTGGCATCAATGTGTCTTGGCTGTCAGCCCACATTTCTTGGGCTCCTCACACAACCCGGGCCTGTGCAACCTCAGGCCTCCCTCCTCCCGTTTCCTGACCTCCCACGAGGCTAGGCCTTCCCTGCAAGGCCAGATGGATACTTGAGGCGAGAAGCACCTGGTGCCGGCTGCCCCCATGCTGTGCAATTGACAAGACCCCTAACTACAAACCACAGAGCGCACAATGTTGACTGAATCTCAGCCTTTGATGTCTGCCTGATGAATTCAGCCGTGCTCGACTTTCTTTTGTGAGGAGCGGGGGAGGGAATACGGTGTGCTTTGGCCGCGCAGGTGC
>NW_007076307.1:3596-4110 GCF_000164805.1 Carlito syrichta
GCACAGCCCTCCTCTGGAGTCCCGGTTTCTGGAGTCGCCCGCGGCCGGGTCTGCTCTCGTCGCCTCCCCAGCGCGGGACTGTGTGGGCATTGGGGCTGCGGAGGCGTCCGAGGGACGGGGTCGCAGCGCTGGGAGTTGCGGGGGGTGGGGAACGTCAGCCCTTGACGGGAGGCTTTGGGAAGAAACGCTGATGGCGTTTTCAGACGAGAAGTGAGAGGCCCGGGCGGGCAGGTGGCTCCCCCCAGGCTGCTCACAAAAGGGGTTGGTCACCCCTTCCCTCCCGGATTCCTGGGAGAACTCAGGGACTCCCCAAGGTGGCATGGTGGGCGGGGGCGGGGCACGTGGCCTGCGCGACTGCGGTGACCAGGGCACCTGGCTGGGGCCAGCCTGGGCAGCGTGACGTGGTCAGCCGGTCGTTCTGCACGCGGGCGGAGGGGCTTCTACCCCGTAAGACGGGCCTGGGGGATGGCTGGTGCTGCACCCCACCTCCCTGTGCCAGCTTGCGGGATGGAAG
>NW_007076308.1:0-438 GCF_000164805.1 Carlito syrichta
ACCTGCCTTGATCCAGTAACAGTGCAGAAAGGAGATAGTCAAGGAGAGTAAAAGAAGTGATTCTGTCTCCTCTCTCTACTGCTGGTTACTGATTCTGGGTCAGAAATAAAGAAAAGCTTTAAATTGGACATGATATGATAGTTGTAATTTAGGCAACACTGATTTTTTTTTTTTTTTGAGTTGGAGTCTCACTCTGTCGCCCAGACTGGAGTGCAGTGGCCGCTCCCGGCCACCGCAGCCTCGACCTGATGGGCTCCGGCGATCCTTCCGCCTCAGCCTTCCAAGTAGCCGGAATTACAGGCAGGCGCTACCATGCCCGGCTGATTTTTTGATTTATTATGGAGATGAGGTCTCGCTGCCCAGGCGGGTCTTGAACCCGCGGGCTCAGGCAATCCACTCACCTCAGCCTCCCAAAGGCGGGGGATTACAGGATGAGCC
>NW_007076309.1:0-313 GCF_000164805.1 Carlito syrichta
TACTGAAGGTATTCCAGGCGATTGAAAACGATGGAACTCTCCCCAAATCATTTTACGAAGCCAACATCACATTGATACCCAAGCCAGGTAAAGAGCCAAGAAAGAATGAGAACTACAAGCCAATATCTTTGATGAACATAGATGCTAAAATTCTCAACAAGATCCTAGCAAACCGGATTCAGCAATACATTCTCAAAAAGCATCCATCATGACCAAATAGACTTCATTCCTGGGATGCAAGGCTGGTTCAACATTCATAAAACCATAAATGTAATTAAATACATCAACAGATGTCAAAACAAAAACCACATGA
>NW_007076310.1:0-347 GCF_000164805.1 Carlito syrichta
TCAGGCAATCCACTCACCTCAGCCTCCCAAAGGCACGGAATTACAGACTGAGCCACCGAGCCCGGCTAATTTTGTCCTTCTTTATGACTGCATAATATTCTGCAATACCCATCAAATTACCACCATCATTCTTCTCAGACCTGGAAACAACAATACAGAAATTCATATGGAAACATAAAAGATCACTAATAGCCAAAACATTCCTTAGGGGAAAAAAAAAAAACCCCACAAAGCAGGAGGTATCACACTTCTAGACTTTAAACTTTACTGTTTTGTTTTTTTTTTTAATTTATTGTTGAGATGAGGTCTTGCCAAGTTGCCCAGGCGGGTCTCGAACCCGCGGGCTC
>NW_007076311.1:0-401 GCF_000164805.1 Carlito syrichta
AGTCAAAACAATCCTTAGCAAAAGAAACAAAGCAGGAGGTATTACACTTCCAGACTTCAAACTTTACTATAAGGCTTCAGTAAACAAAACAGCCTGGTATTGGTACAAGAACAGGCATATAAACCAATGTTTTATGGTTTATAAAGATTCCGGAAACAAAGCTTCAATTTCTCAACCAACTCATCTTTGACAAAGCCTCCAATACCAACCACTGGGGAGAGGAGAACCTATCCAGTAAACAGTGCTGGGAAAACGGGCTGATCACATGCAGAAGATTAATACTGGACCCCTACCTAACACTGTACACAAAAATTAACTCTAAATGGATCAAAGACCTAAACGTAAAACCTCAAACTATAAGAATCTTAGAAAATGCAGGAGAAACCCTTATGGAAATTGGA
>NW_007076312.1:0-430 GCF_000164805.1 Carlito syrichta
GAGGGAGGGGCATACCTCATCAACAAGGGTACCTGCATGATCAATGTTTATATACCTAACCCTGAATTGCACCCCACATCTTTATAACAAATAAATAAATTAATAAAAAATAAAATAAAATCAGATCCTTACTTTACAAGAGGGGACCCCCAAAAACCCAGAATTTATTAATAAAAATGTGTAGGCTGGGCATGGTGGCTCAAGCCTATAATCCCAGCACTTTGGGACGCCAAAGTGAGAAGACTGCCTGAGCCCATGAGTTCAAGACCAGCCAGGGCAACTTGGCAAGACCTCATCTCTACACCAAATCAAGAAAATTAGCCGAGTGTGATGGCGCATGCCTGTAGTTCCAGCTACTTGGAAGACTGAGGTGAAAGGATCACCTGAGCCCAGCAGGTCGAGGCTACAGTGGCCATGAGCATGCCACTGC
>NW_007076313.1:0-441 GCF_000164805.1 Carlito syrichta
GGAGAGACCCATACTCTTCTTTTGGTTTTTCTTCATTTATGTAGATTTTTCTCTCTCTCCTCCTTTCCCTCCCCTTCTTTAATTCTGTTTTTGAGGGAAGGTGGGGTTGCTTTTGGCTCACTTCTGCACTATCCTGTTCTTCCTTATGAGGGTCTTTTGGCTTTGTTCACTTTTGAGATTGGAGTGTGGGCTGCGGACTGTACTTTTTGCAGTTTTAGGTTTAATTGAAGGGGAAGCTGTGGTTCAGAATGTACATGCTGATTCTAGCATCTACGAACAGGTGTATGAGCACACTGGAACCTATTTCCCTCTGCCTTACAATCTGTTCATGCAGCAGTATGTAGGCTTGGTCCCTAGATTAAAAAGGGGGTATAAAAGAGGAAAATAATGGAGGAAGGGGGGGTCAATAGGAAGTTAGAAAGAGAGAAGAGCGAGAGGGAA
>NW_007076314.1:0-320 GCF_000164805.1 Carlito syrichta
AAGAAGAAGAAGAAGAAGAAGTAGAAGAAGAAGCAGAAGAAGCAGAATGAGAAGCAGAAGCAGAAGAAACA
This sequence comes from Carlito syrichta, assembly GCF_000164805.1. NCBI lineage: Eukaryota > Metazoa > Chordata > Mammalia > Primates > Tarsiidae > Carlito > Carlito syrichta. Next base: position 72 of record NW_007076314.1, read on the forward strand.
GAAGCAGAAGAAGAAGAAGAAGCCGAAAGAGAAGAAGAAGAAGAAGAAGAAGAAGACGAAGCAGAGGCAGAAGCAGCAGCAGCAAAAGCAGAAGCAGAAGTAGAAGCAAAAGAAGCAGAAGTAGAAGAAGCAGAAGAAGAAGCAGCAGACGCAGCAGAAGCAGCAGAAGCAGCAGAACTAGCAGAAGAGGCAGAAGCAGCAGCAGAAGCAGCAGAAGCAGAAGCAGAAGCAGAAGAAGCGGAAGAAGCA
>NW_007076315.1:0-358 GCF_000164805.1 Carlito syrichta
GGGCCCTGGACACGGACGGGGGTGGAGACCACCGAGAGACACCGCAGTGGGTGGGGGGGTGATGGCGGGCGCCGAGGAGACCCCCCGTGTCTGCTCGTGCGTTCACCGATCCATTCGTTGCGAGTGGGGGTCCGGCTCTGTCGCCCGGGCCGGCCTCAGCCTCCCGGGTCGTGGGGACAGGGGGCGCCGCCGCGCCCGGCTGACTTTTGAGTTTCGGTTTGTGAGCCGGGACTCGGTGGCTCAGCCTGTCGTCCCGCGCCTGGGGAGGCTGAGGTGAGTGGGTGGCCCGAGGCCGCGGGTTCGAGACCCGCCTGGGCCACCTGGCGAGACCTCATCGTTGCAACAAATGCAAAGGGAG
>NW_007076315.1:1846-2684 GCF_000164805.1 Carlito syrichta
AAAAAAAAAAAAAGAAACAAGACAGAGAGTGACCCCTCCACCCAGTGTTTAGAAACCAGGCAGAGACGGGCCCATCAATGGAGGCTTTAGAAACAAGGCGGCGAGTGGTCTCTCGAGACGGTAATTACAAACCAGGCAGAGCCTGACCCCTCGATAGAGGCTTTAGAAACTAGGCAGAGAGTGACCTCACAACACAACCTGTAGAAGCCAGGCAGAGACAGACCCATCAATGGAGGCTTTAGAAACCAGGCAGAGAGTGACCTCACAACACAGCCGGTAGAAGCCAGGCAGAGACAGACCCATCAATGGAGGCTTTAGAAACTAGGCGGCGAGTGGTCTCTCAGCACAGTAATTAGAAACCAGGCAGAGAGTGACCTCACAACACAGCCTGTGAAGCCAGGCAGAGACAGACCCCTCAATGGAGGCTTTAGAAACAAGGCGGCGAGTGGTTTCTCAGCACAGTAATTAGAAACCAGGCAGAGAGTGACCTCACAACACAGCCGGTAGAAGCCAGGCAGAGACAGATCCCTCAATGGAGCCTTTAGAAACAAGGCAGCGAGTGGTCTCTCAGCACAGTAATTAGAAACCAGGCAGAGACTGACCCCTCGATAGAGGCTTTAGAAACCAGGCAGAGAGTGACCTCACAACACAGCCGGTAGAAGCCAGGCGGAGACAGACCCCTCAATGGAGGCTTTAGAAACCAGGCAGAAGCCGGGCTCGGTGGCTCAGCCTGTCACCCTGCACCTTTGGGAGGCCGAGGTGAGTGGATGGCCTGAGCTGCGGGTTCGAGACCCGCCCGGGCCACTTGGCGAGACCTCATCTCTACCATAAATTAAAA
>NW_007076315.1:3966-4492 GCF_000164805.1 Carlito syrichta
GGGGCCGGCCCACCCACGGGCGCGGGGGCCGGGGCCAGGGACTGGTTTGGCAGGAGACCCCCACCCAAGAGATGAGGGGACAGAGACCCCTACCCCGAGAGACGGATGGAGAGAGACCCCCACCCCGAGTCGGGGAGAGACGACCTACCCCAAGAGATGGGGGAGAGAGACCCCCTACCCCAAAAGATAGGAGAGAGACCCCCGCCCCGAGTCAGGGAGACAGACCCCCTACCCAAGAGATGAGGGGACAGAGACCCCTACCCCGAGAGACGGATGGAGAGAGACTCTCACTCCGAGTCAGGGAGACCCCCTTACCCAAGAGATGGGGGAGAGAGAGACCCCCACCCCGAGTCAGGGAGAGAGACCCCCTACCCCAAAAGATAGGAAAGAGACCCCCACCCCGAGTCAGGGAGAGAGACCCCCTACCCCAAAAGATAGGAAAGAGACCCCCACCCCGAGTCAGGGAGAGAGACCCCCTACCCCAAAAGATAGGAGAGAGACCCCCACCCCGAGTCAGGGAGAGAGA
>NW_007076316.1:0-380 GCF_000164805.1 Carlito syrichta
CGACCTGCTGGGCTCCGGCGATCCTTCCGCCTCAGCCTTCCGAGTAGCCGGAATTACAGGCGCATGCTACCCCACCCGGCTGATTTTTTTATTTATGTAGAGATGAGGTCTCGCTGCCCAGGTGGGTCTTGAACGCGCGGGCTCAGGCAATCCACTCACAGCCTCCCAAAGGCGTGGGATTACAGGCTGAGCCACTGAGCCCGGCTATTTTTTGATTTTTTGTAGAAGCAAGGTTTCTCTGCGTTGGCCAGCCTGGTCTGAAACTCCTGGGTTCGAACGGTCCTCCTGCTTTGGCTCCAAAATGCTGGAATTGCAGGACTGTGAATTTTTTTTTTGAGTTGGTGTCTCACTCTGTCGCCCAGGCTGGAGTGCAGTGGCTG
>NW_007076317.1:0-356 GCF_000164805.1 Carlito syrichta
CCACCGCACTCCAGTCTGGGCGACAGAGTGAGACTCCAACTCAAAAAACAAACAAACAAACAAACAAACAAATAAAATAAAATAAATCTTTTGAATCTCATGACCAGGTCTTAGCTGGACAAGCAAGCAGTTGATATTTTCTGGCTTAATTTTTAAAATTTTTTTAGCTGGACTTAGTAGTTCACGTCTGTAATCCCAGCATTTTGGGAGGCCAAGGCAGGAGGATTGCTTGAGCCCAGGAGTTCAAGACCAGTCTGGGCAACATAGCCAGACCACGTCTCTACAAAAAGGTAAAAAAAATAGTGTGGTGGTATAATGTTGTCTCAGCTACTTGGTGAGCTGAAGCAAAAGGATCA
>NW_007076318.1:0-331 GCF_000164805.1 Carlito syrichta
GGAGGCCGGGTGGAGGGTCCCTCCTTGTGGAGTGCCGTGGCTCGTGTGTGTTCCCCTCGACAGTGTGACGGCAATTCTGAGAGCAGATGGAGGGCACCCGGGGAGGCCGGAGCGGCCTAGACGCCTGTTCTGCTTCAGTGGGCCTGTGGTGGCCCAGCAGACGGGGTCACCCCGGGTGGGCGGGTCCAAGGGGCACTGCTGGAGACGGGGCAGAGGCCGCCCTTGCAGGGCGCCGGAGTGGAGGTGCCCTGGGCCAGAGGGGGGCGGCTGGGGAGGGGTGAGGCGAGGGGCGGAGCAGGCGGAGGACTCTGAGTGGCAGGCCACCCCGGGG
>NW_007076319.1:0-350 GCF_000164805.1 Carlito syrichta
AAGCAACTTCTAGGAAAACTAAAGAAAGATACTGACTCTAACACCATCATAACTGGGGACGTTAATACCCCACTCACAACCGTACAGATCATCAGGACAAAACATCAGCAAGGAGATCCGGAACCTCAATGTGACTTTGGACCAACTGGACTTAATTGAAAACTCCATCCTACAGAAAACTCCATCCAAAGACCACAGAATATACATTCTACTCATCACTGCATGGAATGTATTCTAAGATCGACCACGTAATTGGCCATAAATCAAGAATAAGCAAATTTAAAAGGACAGAAACTCTACCATGCACCTTCTCGGACCACAGTGGAATAAAAATAAACATTGACACCAAC
>NW_007076320.1:0-321 GCF_000164805.1 Carlito syrichta
AGATGGGATTAACAGTAGCAAATACCTGTCTGGGCATGGGGTAGCACCTCTTATCAACAGTGCCTGAATGAAACGTAATTGTACATCTAACCCTTAACTGTACCCCACAAAACCATAATAAAAAATACTGATTATGAAAAAAATAAAAATAAATAAATGTAAAACTTCAAACCATAAGAACCTTAGAAAATGAAGGAAATACCCTCATGGAAATCAGAACTGGCATCCAATTCCTGAACAAACCCAAAACCCACAGGTCAGAAGAGAGAAGATAGACAAGTGGGACCTTATTAAACTGACAAGCTTCTGCAAAGCCAAGAA
>NW_007076321.1:0-316 GCF_000164805.1 Carlito syrichta
GGCGGGTCTCGAACCCGCGGGCTCAGGCAATCCACTCACCTCAGCCTCCCAAAGGCGGGGGCCGTGTCACTTTAAAGTTTTAACCTGGGCCGGGCGCGGTGGCTCAGTCGTTAATCCCAGCACTTTGGGAGGCCGAGGCGAGAGGATTGCCTGGGACTGGGAGTTCGAGACCTGCCTGGGCAACTTGGGGGACCTCGTCTCTGCAATAGATCACACAAACTAGCTGGACATGGTAGTGTGTGTCTGTAGTTCCAGCTACTTGGAAGGCTGAGGCAGAAGGATCGCCGGAGCCCAGCAGGTCGAGGGTGTGGTGGCC
>NW_007076322.1:0-319 GCF_000164805.1 Carlito syrichta
AAAATAAAAACCACATGATTATATCATTAGATGCAGAAAAAGCTTTTGATAAAATCCAGCACCCCTTCTTGATAGAAACCCTTGAACATCTAGGCAATGGGGAACATACCTCAAAATAGTAAAAGCCATCTATGAGAAACCCACAACCAGCATAATCCTAAATGGACAAAAACTGGAACCATTCCCCCTGAAAACTGGAACAAGACAAGGATGCCCACTCTTACCCCTCTTGTTCAATATAGTATTGGAAGTCCTGGCTAGAGCAATCAGAGAAAAGAAGGCAATCAGGGGTATTCAAATAGGAAAAGAGGAAGTCAAG
>NW_007076323.1:0-370 GCF_000164805.1 Carlito syrichta
TGTCGAGGCTGTGGTGGCAGTGAGCATGCCACTGCACTCCAGCCTGGGCAGTAGAGTGAGACCCTGAGTCAAAAAACAACAACAACAACAACAAATTTTAAAGGTAGCTAGGCTCAGTGGCTCAGCCTGTAATCCCAGCACTTTGGGAGTCCGAGGCGAGTGGATTGCCTGAGCCTGTGGGTTCGAGGCCAGCCTGAATACAATAAATAAAAAAAATTAGCCGGGCGTGGTAGCACGCGCCTGTAATTCTGGCTATTTGGAAGGCTGAGTTGGAGGGTTCACTGGAGCCCAGCAGGTCGAGGCTGCGGTGGCCGGGAGCGGCCACTGCACTCCAGTCTGGGTGACAGAGTGAGATTCCAAAACTCAAAAA
>NW_007076324.1:0-370 GCF_000164805.1 Carlito syrichta
GTTCTCACTCATATAGTGGACCTTGAACATCCAACGTAATACTATAAGAAAATGATTGACAGTGATCGGACACTATTGGGGGGAGGGGAAGGGAGATGGGATTAACGGTAGTAAATATTTGTCTGGGGATGGGGAGACACCTCTTATCAGCAAAGGCACCTGAATGAAGCATATTTGCATACCTAACCCTTAACTGTACCCCACAATATCATAATAAAAAATACTGATTAAAAAAAAAGAAATAAGATAGACAAGTGTGACCTCATCAAACTGACGAGCTTCTGCAAAGCCAAAGAAACCATCAAGAGAACAGGGAGACAGCCCACAGAATGGGAAAATATATTTGCCAACTGTATATCTGACAAAGGTC
>NW_007076325.1:0-781 GCF_000164805.1 Carlito syrichta
TGTCAATCTGACTGGAGTTAGGTGGTATTCTCAGTGTGGTTTTGATTTGCATCTCCCTGATGATTAGTGAGGTTGAGCATTTCTTCATGTGTTTGTTGGCTGATCGGATGTCTTCTTTTGTGAAGTGTCTGTTCATATCTTTTGCCCATTTTATAATGGGGTTGTTTGTTTTCTTCTTTTCAGTACGTTTCAGTTCCTTGTAGATCCAGGATGTTAAGCCTTTGTCAGTCCTAGAGTTGGCAAATACTTTTTCCCAGTCTGTAGGCTGTCTCCCTGCTCTCTTGATGGTTTCTTTGGCTTTGTAGAATCTTGTCAATTTAATAAGGTCCCACTTGTCTATCTTCTCTCTTATGACCTGTGGGTTTTGGGTTTTGTTCAGGAATTGGATGCCAGTTCCAATTTCCATGAGAGTATTTCCTTCCTTTTCTAAGCTTCTTATGGTTTGAGGTTTTACATTTAGGCCTCTGATCCATTTGGAGTTAACCTTTGTGCATGGGGATAGATAGGGGTCCTGTTTCAATCTTCTGCATGTGGTCAGCCAGTTTCCCCAGCACCATTTACTGAATAGGTTCTCCTCTCCCCAGTGGTAGGTGGTGGGGGCTTTGTTGAAGATGAGTTGATTGAGAAATTGAGGTTTAGCCTCTGGAATCTCAATTCTGTTCCATTGATCTATATGCCTGTTCTGGTATCAATACCAAGCTGTTTTGATGATTGTAGCTTTATAGTAAAGTTTGAAGTTTGGTAATATGATACCTCCTGCTTTTTTTTTTTTTTTTTGCTG
>NW_007076325.1:1534-9802 GCF_000164805.1 Carlito syrichta
ACCAATTTTTGTCCATTTAGGAGTATGCTGGCTGTGGGTTTCTCATAGATGGCTTTTACTATTTTGAGGTATGTTCCCTGTATGCCTAGATGTTCGAGGGTTTTTAACAAAAAGGGTGCTGGATTTTATCAAAAGCTTTTTCTGCATCTAATGATATGATCATGTGGATTTTGTTTGGACATCTCTTGATGTATTTAATTACATTTATGGTTTTACGAATGTTGAACCAGGCTTGCATCCCAGGAATGAAGCCTACTTGGTCATGGTGGATGATTTTTGAGATGTATTACTGAATTCGGTTTGCTAGGATCTTGTTGAGAATTTTAGCATCTGTGTTCATCAAAGATATTGGCCTGTAGTTCTCTTTCTTTGTTGGATCTTTACCTGGCTTGGGTATCAATGTGATGTTGGCTTCGTAAAATGATTTGGGGAGAGTTCCATCTTTTTCAATCACCGGGAATACCTTCAGTACTATTGGTATCAGTTCCTCCTTGAATGTCTTGTAGAATTCTTCTGGAAAGCCATCTGGACCAGGGCTTTTTTTTTGTAGGAAGTTTTCTTATTACATAGTCAATTTCCTTTATTGTTATTGGTCTATTTAGTGTCTCAATTTCTTCTTGTTCCAACCTAGGTAGGTTGTGTGATGTCAGAAAGTCCTCCATTTCCTTAAGGTTTTCAAGTTTGTTTCCGTACAAGTGTACGTAGTAGTCTCTAATGATCTTTTGTATTTCTTCAGGGTCAGATGTGACTTCATCTTTTGTGTTTCTGATTGCGCTTATTTGGTTTTTTTCTCATTTTTTCTTGATCAGTCTAGCTAGAGGACCATCGATCTTGTTTATCCTTTTGAAGAGCCAGCTTTTTGTTTCATTGATTTTTTTGTATTATCTTTTTGTCTTCTATGTCCTGGATTTGGGTTTTTATTTTGGTGATCTGGATTCTTCTGCTGAAATTAGGGTGTTTGTGGATAGATAGAATTTTTAAACATCTTTTTCAAATACTTTACTGTTAGTATAAAAAAATTACTAATTTTTGTATGTTTATTTTTATTCTGCACTTTTGTTGAGTTTCTTTGTCAGTTTTGTGTGTGTATGTGTGTGTGTGTTTGTTGTCCTTTGTTGTTGTTGTCTTTAGGGTTTCTACATATAAAATTATGTCATCTGTAAACAGGACAATTTATCTTTTTCTTTCCAAATGTGAATGCTTTAGACTTTGCTATATAATTTCTCTGACTTGGACATTCAGTCCTTTTTGAATAAGAGTGGTGAAATGTGCCATCCATGTCTTGTTTCTATACTTAGAGAAAAGCTTACAACTTTGTCACATTTAGTATTGTATTAACTGTGCATTTGCTACACGTGGACATTGTTAGACTGAGGTATATTTTTTTCTATATCTAATTTGTTCAGAGTTATAAAGAGATACTAAATTTTGTCAATTTGTTTCTGCATATATTTAGATGTTATTCTTGTTCATACAGACTGTCATCCTAATGTGAATCTGGAAGAATCCATCTATATCTAAGGGAGGCCATGAGGGCATCATATTGAACATTCTGTGGACATGATGTGTTTATAATGTCTGCTGTGAGTCTCTGACTCTCTGTATAGAATTGAGGCCCAGGGTTTGTCATCTCTTTTGTTCACTGACTTATACCAAGTGCCCAGAAAAGTGCCTGTACAAATTGAGTGCTTTGCAGGTATGTTCTAAATAAAAGAACTCCACCAGAACCTTCCCAGATATCCGAATGGGCCTGAGGCTCCTCTTCCAGAACCTAGGGACTCCTGTTCTGTCTGTATCAAAAACAAACCTCCTTTACAAATGCAAAAACAGATTTGCAATGGGCCACTGAGGCATGAGGCAGATAACTTCTATGAGGGGGAATAGAAAAATTATAAACCACAGCATTAGGAACCCACATGCCATGTCTTAAACCATGTCCCTTCTTGTCCCTTCTAGTATAAAAGTGAGTCTACCCTGAGGCTAGAGAAGATCTGTACAATGCAGACCTCATAGGCAAAGGGAGCAAGCTGAGGGACACCCTGGTTCTAGCATCCACAATAACCCTATGGGTTTTATCTTCTTCCCATCCACTTTTCAGAGAAGCAAACTGAGGTCTAGAGAGCTGCTGTGACATCCCCAAGCACAGCTAGTACTGGCAGAGTCACCATTGCACCTTGAAAGGAACAGATGCTCACCTATTGAACAGCTGTTCCAGGAACAGTGGGGTGATGGTGACATCCTGGTAGGAGCCAAGAAATGTGGGAAAGAAGGAGATGATTCTACCTTGGACTCTTCCCTTGTGATTGACTGAGGCATCTGCATCATGAAGATATTCTCCAGGTTCAGGGTGGACTCATTTTCATATCAGGAGGACAAGAAAAGACATACAGACAGTGGTAATGCCATGAACAATCAGAGGATTGGGGTTTGGTACTCAGACTAGAAGCCTCAGCCCTTCAGAGACTTAAGCATGTGGAGAATATGGGTGTCCAAAGTGAAAAACGGTCCTAGGCTATCATTGTAAAATTTGAAAGGGGGTGGGTGCAGAGGTTGATTAAACCATTAACACATTCCAGGCATCTTCACAGTATTTTGTCAGCTGTGGAAGAACAGCACCCACCTGTATTAATTACCTCTATGAAAATCATCATTCCAGTGAGGCTTGAAAAACAACTTCATCGTAGAGGTGAGGAAACTCAGGTTATGGGGTGTCAAATATTTACTCTACAGAAGTTGGTTAGGAACAAGAAACTTCCACAGCAAGGGCTGCGTGAAATTCCCTCTGAACTCACTGAGGCTCAGGCTGCTCCTGACATGGAGGGGAAGGACCTGGGGAAGCTTTGTTTACTCCACTTTTTGGAGACAGTGCACAGGGAAATACAACCAAAAGGAACCCTTTTGACTTAAAGCAACACAACTGTTTTACCTTTTTTAGTCATTAAAAGAGGTCTTGAGAAACATCTATAGCAAAGCCAGATCTGGCAGAGGGCCAATCCTGGGAGATTCCAGAGTGAAAGAAAGCCAATCACAGGGCCAAGGATCTGAGCAAAGGACTCAGGAAGGATAAAATCCAGATAGATATTAAACATCTGAGAGGTGACTCACAAATGATAGTTGGAAAATTGAAAAGAAAATAAGCAACATCATCTTATTGGCCACACAGACTCCAAATTTCAAAAAAAAGTAAAGAAAGTTAACATCTGAGAGAGGCTGGATGCAGAGAAGTAACCACATTCAGAGACTGCTGGCAATGTGCCTGCCACAGTCCTTTTGGAAAGTGATCTGACTGTAGTTATTAAACTATTACATATTTCATTAGTCACTAGGAAATTGCAGATTAAAACTACAATGCAATTCCACCATAAAAATATTTTAAGGTTTAAAAATAAAATATTATATGTGAAAATTCTTTACCCAAGTAATTTTTCCCCAGGAGTCTATCCTCTGCAGAGGACCAGTATATATTATGAACTGAATTCTATCTCTTCCCAGAAATGCATATGTTCATGTTTTAACCCTAGTGCCTCAGAATATGAGTATATTTGGACATATGTGGTCCTTAAAGAGATAAAGTCTGAGTTCATTGGGATGGGCCCTAATCTAAAATGACTGAGTCCTTATAAGGAAAGGAGGTAAGGAAGCAGAGAAGCACAAGAAAAGGCCCTGTGAACACAGAGATAGAATATGGTCATCTACAAATCAGGAGGAGAAGACTCAGAGAAACCATTATACCCAACAGCCTGATGTCAAATTTCCAGTCTCCAGAATTGTGAGAAACTAAATTTTTGTTGTTAAATCTCTTTAGAGTGAGAATCTTTGTTATAGCAGCCCTAGAAACAGTTGCAACTTACTAGGACACACACTGGGTGTTCCTTGCAGCACGACTGATGTGGAAATAGAGTGTTATCATGTAAGGATCGAGCAACATTGAGAGGCTGCACCACTGTAGAAAAGGGTCTCCCTTGTGGAATATTATGAAGACACATGAGGGCACAGCTCCTGCCCTGATGGACCACAACACTGAGTTCCCTGAGATGACACATTGCAGACCAGTGCATAGAGTAGCTTAACCCCATTTTTGCACAAACCCTCCACCTCTTTGTGTAAAGATATCCCTTGTAAAACTGATGGTTTGAAAGATTTAGAGAAGGTCTGGTAGGCAGTGAAGCTGCTGCTACAGGAGATACCTGGGGCAGGAAGTTAATAAAAAATAGTAGTTATATACAAGATACTCAAGCCCTAGAGACAATACAAAAGTGTTTTCGCTGGTATTCCTACAAGTATGTGACAGGGACTTTGCACCTAACCAGGTTGCCACTGGGGACTAATGGAGAACAGATTCCTTTGAAAGGGGTCTGTGGGGCCCTCAAGTGGGAAAGTCCTAGGACAGAATCCAGGAAGTCCCTGAGTTCTGGGCCATTCCAGTCTTCTGGGATCCCTGTCTATGAGGACCCCAGCCAAGTGCTGGTCATTGTTGGTGATGCACCTGCTTTTTGTCCAAGGATATAAAGGAGGTGGACACATAAAACAGTTTCTCATTGATCTCCTGCATGGAGCTTTACAAAGAGAATGCCTAGCAGCGAGGTCAAGAAGTATCAATGGCCTGCCTGGCTGTCCTTACAGGGGACACCACATTAGAAATTCTGTACTCCAGATGAGGCATATAGTGGCATCTGCATAGACCTCGAGCCAGGAAGGAAATAGACAACAGATTAAAGTCTTGGGATTCACATCTGAGAAGACAGACTTGATACACAGCACTCACCTTCCCACTCTGCCTGAAATGATCTGACAGACCACCGGGCTGCTGGTATGCTCCTGTCTAGGAAGAACCCCTCATTCCTTGCTCCCCCGACACATAGTGAAGAGGAGGAGTATGGGGCTGTCCCCGTATGGTTACAGAAGAGGCCTGTCCTGGATGGGTCTGCCCTGGACATCCTGTGCTACCTGTGGATGCCCCTGCCAAATGCCCAGAGGCATTGAGAATAATGGTGAGCCAACACCTGCATCTAAAGAGACTTTTACTTTGGGTCTTGCTGAGGTAAGGGCCTTGGAAAGTTTAGATACAACAGGATAATATCATGCTCTCTTGATCATCTCTTGCCACGTGAACTGGATATGGGGCTGTCTTTAGAATGTGGTGCCTAGTTACCAGAGTTCTAAGTTCTGTTGGGGTCTGTCACCAAGAAAGTGAGGTCACTTTTTAAACATTCCATCAAATTAGCTGGGCATGGTAGCACGCACCTGTAATTCCAGCTACTCAGAAGGCTGAGGCGGAAGAATCGCCAGAGCCCAGCAGGTTGAGGCTGCGGTGGCCGGGAGCGGCCACTGCACTCCAGTCTGGGTGACAGAGTGGGACTCCAACTCAAAAAAATAAAAATAAAAATAAACATTCCATCACCAGTGCTTCCACTCATTTGACTTCCCAAATGCTCTGCTGGGCTGCTCTCTGCTCACCCTCCCCTCATGTCAACTCCTTTCCTATTCACCATGATTCAAGAACAGCACTCATCAACACCCTAAGAAGACTTGAATGAAGTCAGGGACCAAATTTGAGGAGACAGAGATGGGTCAAACCCTCATTTTACTCACCATTTCTGTCATCCAATGAAGGTCATTTATGGGCTTGGGGTCCTCCCAGTCCATTAACCTGGGCAGTAGGGATTAAGTCAGCATTTCTTTCCTAGGGAATTCATCAGGTGTGTTGAGGTAAAGTTCCCACAACTCATGGTGTATAGAACATTCATGAACTTAGAGAAGGAAGAATTACAAGAAAGGGTGGAAGGAAGAATTAAATACAGCTCAAACAGGCCCTGAGTCCGGCAGTGTGTTCTTGGAAAAGCCATTTCTCCTCTGGTCCTCATTTTTCCTTTCTGCATCAGTGAGAGGTTGAGATTCAATGACATTCAGATATCATCATCCTCTGACATTACACCTCCCCATGCCTTCCCATGATATCTAAAATCAAACACATGTGCCTCATCCCAGCCTATGTGGTGAGCAGACTCCACAAAGGTTCACAGCACTAAGTGGTTAGTGACACTTCTGACCAAGAAAATGCAACAACAATGTTGGGAGATCACTTCTATCCTAGTTCAAGCTGTTATAGCAAAAAACCATAGACTGGACAGCTTACAGAAAACTGAATTTTATGTCTCACAGTTCAGGAGGCTAGAAGTTAGGGATCAGAGTGCCAGCATGGTCAGGCTCTGGTGAGGACTCTCTTCTGAGTTGCTGACTGCAGACTCCAGGTTATGACATAGCCTGGCAGAGAGAGGGGCAGAGAGTGTTCTGCTTTTTTTTTTCAAAATAAAGTCAATCATCCCAAGCATGAGGGCCTTGCCCTCAAGACCTAATTACCTCGTATCTCATAATACCATCACATTGGAGGTTAGGATTCCAACACGAACTGGAGAGAAAGGGGAACATTCTGTTAATTGCAACTTCAAGATTTTATTACAAAAATCTGTTATTTTCCTCCTACTTTCTCTGTTTTATGTTTCTCCTTTCCTCCTCCCCCCTCCCCCCGCATGTGTATCTGCCTGTCTCTCTTTCTGTCTTTCTCTGTTTTGTATTTCCCAATCTGGTATTTAAGCTCCACTGTGCTGAGTTGTCCTATGGAGAGGCTCCCATAGCAAAGAACTGAGGGAGTGCCCATGGCAATAGATAGAAGAAGAAACTCAGGCTCTCCGTCCACACTGAATTCTGTTAGCACGCACATGAGTGAGTCAGAAGCTGATCCTCCCCTGTCTTCCAGCTTCAGCTGAGACCACAGCCCCAGTTTCATGAGACCTTGACACAGAGGCACCCAGATGAGCTGTGCCCAAGTACTCATTCATACACTTTATGAGATACTAAGTATTTGTTATCTAAGGTGCTAAGATTTGGGAACATTGTCATCTCAGGGGAGCAGTTTATTCCCTCATCTTTCACCCCCAGAACCCTACCTGCCTCTGCTTCTCTCCCCTGCTCCTGCAGCCACAATTGTCCCTCTCTCACCTCCTCTGCCAAACTCACTTTTTCCTGTAAATCTGCACCAAGGGTGGCTTCTCCCTGACACACTGTTCCCAGACTTGTGGAAGGTTGGTCCCTTATTGTCATTTTGTTCATGGCATCAATGTCACCCCAGTGAGGCATTTGGGTCCCACCAGACAGTGACTCCTTCCTGCATTCTACTCTATGTTATTAGGGCACTTGCTCTTTTCTTTCACATACATGTGCTTTAGTGTTTTTGTCCAGCTGGTTTCAGACTGTGGGCTCCTGGTGGCAGGGACCACTTGGTCATTTTCAACATCTTATGCTGAGTCCACCGGGGCACGTGGCACAGGGAGAATGCTCAAGGCAGAGCTGCTGAGTAAAATAATTGGGGGATCACAAAGCCCCCTTCTTGCTTCTGACCATATCGTAATGACATCATTGATCATAATAATATGTACAAGTTGGGTCTGAGACAAGGGATGGCCAGAGTGACCTGGGCATGGCTATCTTTTGTTCCAGCTGGTTGAATAATGCTCAGTAAACACAGGAGCACAAGGGGCGCTGCCCGTGATGGTCAGTAGTAACACTTGAGACCAGGCAGAAGCATCAAAGAACAAAACAGTTACCAGCAATTGGGGGTCCAAATGACACTAGCTTTCCAGAGTCACAAGAGGAAAAGAAGCAGAATATGTAGGCTCCAAGGTTTCAGCAAGAGAGACCTCAGAAGTCTCCTTTGTCTCCTTTTTACCTCAACCTCCTGGGGTGTGCAAATCACTCTCAAGGCATCCTCACCTCAGCCAGGGCTATGATTTTTCCCACTGCCGAATGAGGATCCCAAAAGATTCAGTAGTGTGCCTGTACCTCAGGCACTCAAGGTCCAGGGCTCTGGAACACATCCTGTGCTATGCCAAATCTTCATCCTCCCAAGTTCCCAAACCTCTCTCTCCTCCCAAGGACCTGCATGGAGTAGAAAGCACACTCCCAGGGTCCAGGACACAGTGGGTCATGGGTGGAGAACCAAGGCCAGCAGACACTTATGAGCGTGTGAACACTGTGGTCACCTGATTTAAGTATCTCAATTTATTCAGGAAGAAACTGAAACTCTATCTCCTGTAGTCCCAGTTTACATTAGGGAGAGGGTACCTCATCCTAGTTCCAGGTGCCCACAGAGGTGGATGGCAGAACCCTGGTTCTGTCATTTCAAGACTGGGGAGGGTGGGCTTTCCCAGGAAGAACTCTTGAGAACCTGGTGGATCCTCCTGCCCATGCTCTGGGCCTCTGGGTGTGTAC
>NW_007076326.1:0-432 GCF_000164805.1 Carlito syrichta
AGTAAGTGCCATCTACAATAAACCCACAGTTAACATATTGCTAAATGGACAGAAACTGGAAACATTTTCCCTGAAAACTGGAACAAGACAAGATTGCCCATTCTTACCCCCTCTTGTTCAATATTGTGTTGGAAGTTCTAGCTTGGGCAATTAGACAAGAGAAGGAAATCAGGGGTATCCAAATAGGAGAAGAAGAAATCAAGTTATCCTTCTTTGCTGATGATATGATCCTATACCTTGAAAATCCAAGAGAATCTTTCAAAAACCTGCTTGCACTGATAAAGGACTTAGGCAAAGTCTCAGGGTACAAAATAAACATACAAAAGACAGTTGTATTCCTACACACCAACAATAAGCAGGCAGAGACCCAAATAAAAAGCACAATCCCATTCATAATAGCCACACAAAAAATGAAATACCTCAGCATCTTCC
>NW_007076327.1:0-320 GCF_000164805.1 Carlito syrichta
CATGCTGCCCATCAAAAGAGGACTGGATTTTTTAAATGTGGTACATATACACAATGGAATGTTACGTAGCCATAAAGAAAACAAAATTATGAACTTCACAGCAACCTGGATGGACTCAGAATCTATAATACTGAGTGACCTATCACATAAATGAAGAACTGAGTACCACATGCTCTCACTCATAAGTGGACCTTGAACAACTATACCAAAAGGATTGGCAGTAGTAGGAAACTGCCAGGGGAGGGTAGGACTGGCAGTACTGGGAATCTGCCAGGGGTGGGAGGGCATACCTCATCAACAAGGGTACCTGCATAATGAAC
>NW_007076328.1:0-335 GCF_000164805.1 Carlito syrichta
ACTTAAGAAAGTACTAAACACAGAAGAAAAGGAAAAAAGAACAACATTCTTCACAAGAGTACAGGGAAAAGTATAAAATACACATGAACCAACCCCAAAACCAAAAGAAAGACAAAAAACCAAGTGGAAGAACAACAACTCTATAAGAACTCTATGATACAGACAAATTCTCACATTTCAATAATTAGCATGAATGTGAATGGACTAAATGCACCACTGAAAAGACACAGAATGGCAAAATGCATAAAATACCACCAGTCAACAATATACTGCCTTCAAGAGACCCATCTCACTAGAAAGGACATGCACAGACTCAAAGTAAGAGGATGGGAAAC
>NW_007076329.1:0-968 GCF_000164805.1 Carlito syrichta
CCCTTATCTAATCAGTGACGCAAAAATTCAAACACAAGAGATTCAGAGAACCCCTGCAAGACAACAAATGAGAAGACCAACTCCTAGACACATAATAATTTGCTTAAACAAAGTAGGACTAAAGGAAAAAATCCTAAAGGCAGCAAGAGAAAAAGGCCAGATCACCTACCATGGAAGACCAATCAGAATAGCAGCAGATTTATCTACAGAAACCCTACAGGCTAGGAGAGCTTGGAGCCCTATCTTCAAAGTCCTAAAAGATAAGCAATTTCAACCAAGAATAACTTACCCAGCCAAGGTAAGCTTCATCAGCAAGGGAGAATTAAAATCTTTCCCAGATATCTAATCCCTAAGAACTTATGCTGCCACCAAACCACCTCTACATGAAACACTTAAGAAAGTACTAAACACAGAAGAAAAGGAAAAAAGAACAATGTTCTTCAAAAGAGTACAGAAAAAAGAATAAAACATACATGAACCAACCCCAAAACCAAAAGAAAGACAAAAAAGAACCAAGTGGAAGAACAATAACTCCATAAGAACTCTATGATAGAGATGAACTCTCACATTTCAATAATTAGCCTGGATATGAATGGACTAAATGCACCACTGAAAAGACATAGAATGGCAAAATGGATAAATTATCACCAGGCAATAATATATTGCCTTCAAGAAACTCATCTCACTACAGAGGACATACACAGACTCAAAGTAAAAGGATGGGAAACAAACTTTCAGGCGAATGGAACACAAAAGAAAGGAGGAATCACAATCCTAATTTTAAACAAAATACCATTTAAGCTATCAAAAATTAAAAAAGATACAGAGGGCCACTACATAATGATAAAAGGTTCACTCCATCAGCAGGAAATATCTACCCTAAATATATATGCACCCAACATAGGTGTGACAACTTTCATAAAGCAACTTCTAGGAAAACTAAAGAAAGATATTGACTCTAACACCAT
>NW_007076329.1:2352-3254 GCF_000164805.1 Carlito syrichta
CAAGACAAGGATGCCCACTCTCACCCCTCCTGTTCAACATAGTACTGGAAGTCCTGGCTTAAGCAATCAGAGAAGACAAGGCAGCCAGGGTTATCCAAATAGGAAAAGAGGAAGTCAAATTATCTCTCTTTGCAGGTGATATGATTGTGTACCTTGAAAACCCAAGAGAATCTGTCAAAAACCTCCTTACACTGATAAAGGCCTTCGGCAAAGGCTCAGGATACAAAATAAATGTGCAAAAGACAATCGCATTTCTTTACACCAATAATAAACAAATAAAATACCCAAATAAAAAACACAATTCCATTCACAATAGCCACAAAAAAATGAAATACCTTGGCATCTTCCTAACCAGAGACATGAAAGGCCTTTACAATGAAAACTACAAAACTCTGCTCAAAAAAATCAAAGATGACACAAAGAAGTGGAAAAATATCCCATGCTCATGGATTGGAAGAATCAACATTGTGAAGATGTCCATCTTACCTAAGGCAATCTACAAATTCAATGCAATACCCATCAAATTACCAGCAACATTCTTCTCAGACCTAGAAAAAACAACACAGGAATTCATATGGAAACACAAACATACAAGAAAAGCCAGAACAATTCTCAGCAAAAACAAAACAAAACAAAACAGGTTGTATCACATTACCAGACTTCAAACTCTACTATAAAACTATAATCATCAAAACAGCTTGGTATTGGTATAGGAATAGGTATATAGATCAATGGAATAGAATTGAGATTCCAGATGCAAAACCTCAATTTCTCAACCAACTCATCTTCGACAAAGCCTCCACCACCTACCACTGGGGAGAGGAGAACCTATTCAGTAAATGGTGCTGGGAAAACTGGCTGACCACATGCAGAGATTGAAACAAGACCCCTACCTATCCCAT
>NW_007076329.1:3882-12629 GCF_000164805.1 Carlito syrichta
TGTGGAAAGCAGTGTGGCGATTCCTAAAAGCTTTAAATATCAACCTCCCATATGACCCCGCAATCCCCCTACTGGGAATATATCTGGAAGAACACAAATTACTCTATAAAAAAGATACCTGCACACGTATGTTTATTGCAGCATTGTTCACAATAACAAGAACCTAGAAGCAACCATGTTGCCCATCAAAAAAGGAGTGGATTAAAAAAATGTGGTACCTATACATGATGGAATACTACGTAGCCATAAAAAAGAACAAAATCATGAATTTTGCAGCAACCTGGATGGAACTAGTCTATAATACTGAGTGACCTCTCACAAAAACCAAGGTCTGAGTATCACATGTTCTGACTCATATAATGGACCTTGAACATCCAACCTAATACTATAAGAAAATGACTGACAGTAGTGGGAAACTATGGGGGGGGAGATGCGATTAACGAGCAAATACCTGTCTGGGGATGGGGAAGCACCTCTTATCAATAGGGTACCTGAATGAAACGTATCTGTATACCTAGTCCTTAACTGTACCCTACAACATCATAATAAAAAATATTGATTATAAAAAAAAAGAACCTGTCTTGTTCCTTAATGATATATGCTGCCATGAAGTAAGGAATCATCAATAAACCCAAAGCACAGTGCCAGGAATATGGTATGTACTCAATAGATAGTTGGAGAAATAAATTTAAATGAGTTTATTTTATTTAATGTTTATAAAGAAAGACCTATTTAGTAGCAACATGATCGATTTCACTGTAATCAGACTGTGTAAGTTTAAGTGACTTTGAATGTTAAAAAGAAAAATCCTAATCTCTCAACTGAACTTTGACAGAATAATTATTAAATACCAACTACATTATTAAGAGCAGCTTGCAGTTTAAGGCCACATACACAATGATTAGCCCTTTTATATGTGATCTTTCAGTCTTATTAATGTAGGCCTTAAGTGCTATAATTTTTCCTCTGGGCACAGCTTTGGCTGTGTCCCAGAGGTTTTGATATCTTATTTAATTATTGCCATTTTTCAATGAATTTTTAAATTTCCATCTTGATTTCATTGTTGATCCAAGGATCACTCAGGAACAAATTGTTTAACTTCCATGTCTTTGCTTGGTTTTGCAAGTTCTTCTTAGAGTTAATTTCTAGTTTTACTACACTGTAGTCTGAGATGGTGCTTGATATAATTTCCATTTAAAAAAAATTTATTGAGACTTGATTTTTAGCCTGTCACATGGGCTATCTTGGAAAATGTTTCATGTGCTGCTGAGAAAAATGTGTATCCTGTTTTTTTGGGATGGAATGTTCTGTAGATGTCTGTTACTTTCACCTCCTCTAGAGTCCTGTTTAACTCCATTGTTTCTTTGTTGACTTTTTGCCTTGAAGATCTGTGTATTGCTGTCAGTGAAATGTTAAAGTCTCCCTTTATATTGCTGTCTATCTTTTCTTTAGTTTTAGTAGAATGTGTTTTATAAAGCTGGAGTCTCTCGTGTTAAGCACATATATATTTAAAATTGTTATGTCTTCTCACTGGATTGATCCCTTTATCATTATAAAATATCCATCTTTGTCTTTTTTACTGTTGTTATTTTAAAGTTTATTTTATCTAATATGAGAATGGCTATTCCTGTTTATTTTTGGTTTCCATTGCATGGAATGTTTTTTCCCACCCCTTTACCTTTAGTCTATAGAAGTCTTTGTGAGTTAAATGGGTCCCATAAATAATAATAAATATTTTTAATCCATTCTTTCAGTCTACATCTATATCTTTTTAGTGGGGTATTGAGTTCATTTACATTCAGAGTTAATATTGATACATAAGGTTCTATTCTAGTCATCATACTGGTTGTTATCTGGTTGCTTTGTTTATTTTCTCTATTCTGTTGGTGTTCTATAAAGTCTGTGAACTTTATTATTTTTCTACTGGTATATTCTAACCTTTTGTTTCAGTATTTAGAACTCCTTAAAATGTTTCTTGTAGAGCCAGTCAAGTGGTGACAAATTTTGTCAGCATTTGCTTCACTGACAAGTACTTCATTTCTCCTTAATTTATGAAACTTAGTTTTGTGGGATATAAAATCCTTGGCTTACGGTTATACTGTTTGAGGAGATGGAAGGTAGAGCCCCAATCCCTTCTAGTTTGTAGAATTTCTTCTGAAAAATCTGCTGTTAGTCTGATAGGTTTACCTTTGTGTAAGTTATTTGATCCTTTTATCTCACTTCTCTTAAAATTCCTTCCTTCAAGTTAACTTTGCATAGCTAGATGATTATATGCCTTGGGGTTGAACTTTTTGCAATGAATCATCTGGAGGTTCTTTGGGCTTCTTGTATTAGGATGTTTAGATCTCTGGCAAGATCAGGGAAGTTTTCCTTCATTATTCCCTCAAGTAGGTTTTCCAAACCTGTTGCTTTCTCTTCTTCCTCAGGCACACCTATGATTCATAGGTTTTAATGTTTCACACAATCCCACATTTCTTGGGGACCGTGTTCCACCTCTTGATTCTTGTCTCTTTATTGTTATCTAATTGGGTTAATTCAAAAGTTCTGTCTTCAAGTTCTGAGATTCTTTCTTCTGCTTGTTTTAGTCTACTGTTAAAACTTTCCACTGCATTTTTACTTTCCTAAATGTTTCTTTAATTTCCAGAATTTCATCTTTTTTTTTTTAAAGTGGTCTATATATTTGGAGAATTTTTCATTCATATTTTGAGAAGATTATTCAATTTATTTATGTTTGTTTTCAGTTTTCTCCTGAAGTACATTGACCAATTTTGTCATAAACCTTTTGAGTTCTATGTCTGAAATTTCAACAATTTCATTTTGGTTAGGTTTTGTTGCTGAAGAGTTGGGGGTGTTGGAGAACTCTGTTTTTTCATATTGTCAGAATTATTTTTCTGGTTCCTTCTCATTTGGGTAGATGATTTGTTCTTATTTGAATTTGGCAGGGGGCTGCATGGGCACTGTGGGGTTCACTTGGTCATATGTAACGTTGATGTGGTGAGTTTCTTAGTTGCCAGATGTGGCAGCCCTGTGCTATCTACCTGCACCGGTTCACAACAACCTGAATGGCCAGAGTGGCTTGAAAAGTTGTTAGCTGACATTTGGGATGAGGTTTTCCCCACAGCTGAGGTATTATAGCCAGTGCAATTCACTGTACTGTTGACCTTTGGCCAGGAGGTGGCATTTATGGGAGAAATCCAGCTATGATGGTGGCTGAAGAGTTTCTCTTTGGTGAGTGTTGCTCCAAGGAAGCCCCCAGCCAGCCTAGTCTGAGGGTAGGGATCTGGGGAATTCTCAAGTTCTCTGTCTGTTTTGAGCCTTCAGGGGGGTGCAGGAGAAAGGAACTGAAACACCCCACAAGTGTGCACACTTAGCTGTTCCAGTAGAGATTAGAAGGACGTCCCAGGCCATTGGAATAATGCTATTGTGCAGAGCAGGCATAGAAGAATTCATAAAGGGGTGTAAGAAGTGGCTATTGCAACACCTATCCAGCAACCTTCTTGGCCTTAGGCAATCTGTCATCTGAATGTCAAGATGCATCAGATCTCAGGCCCTCAGGTGTTCTTAGGCAACCCACCTAGCCAGGAACCCGTCTGCTACTTTGGAGTTTGCCCTTGGGCTTTGGTCCCTCCCAAACTGGCTAGAAAGCAGTTGCTCCACCCTGTGTGGATTGAGTTCCTGGAAAATGGTGGTTGGTGCTACTCAAGGATTTTTTTCTGCACCACTCCATGGTAGACCACGGCTGTGGGGAAAGTAGTTTCCTGTTAGGGAGTGGGGTTTAACCAAGCTCAGGAAGCTCTGCAGGTTTACAGCAGGAGCATAGAACCCCTGAATTCCTCTCAGTTGCCTTTTCCACTGTTTCTGAAGGCTGTGGTGGACTGTGGCGGTTCAGGCATGAGTCCAGTCAGTTCCAACCCAGGTTGGTGGATTTTTTTCTTCTTCTTTGCTCTAAGTGGTAATTATCACTCCTTTGGAGACTTGTGGGGTGAGTTGTTGGATCTGTTCCTCTCTGAGTGCTATGGAAACTCTATCTTGTTTTACTCTGTAGGAGAAACTCACTCTAACTGCCTTATGTTGGCCATCTTCAGAAATAGTTTTAGTTCATGGAAGTCATTACTTCTATTTGAAGCACAAATTTTTCAAGATAAAACTCTGTATTAAAATTTTCATGATTAAAAAATGGCCTACTTCCATAGAGATTATCAAACATTAAGATGGCATAACAGAAAAATAAATTGCCTAATGGAAATAAGACTGCTGTAGTTGAATATTAGCTCCGTTTTTATTTTATGGCTTATTTTGGTTAGTTTTCACTTTTGCTTTTGAGGGAATTTAAAAATCATTTAAAATTAGCTTCTTCTAGCTTCCATGTATTCTAGCAGCTAGAAAAACATGTGGATACTATTAATATAGATAATCAATAAAAATTGTGATGAATTTTTTTTTAGCCCCCAAGAGTAAGATCAGCATATTTAGAATGGGAGGAAAAAGGCAAAGCTAAGCAATCTCCTAGACATTTTCCTCAAAATTGAAATTGAAAGAAATTAAACAGAAATTCGATTAAATTCATCGCCATGAGCTTTTATAGGGAACTTGTGATAGCAATGTTCTTAAAAAGTAAAGGCTCACATTTGCTTTCTGTGAATGAGGTTTGGTTTGGGTGTCTGACCTTCATTCCATAGTAATACAATTACTAAGATAAGCTAATTTCAGCCTTGGGACATAGTATTTGTGAAAATCATTTATTTACTGTTCTCCTAAAACTTATTTGAAAATAAAACTTTGCTATTCATGTTCTCACAAACTTCTCATCTTATGTTGTTCCTATATTTATGGCTAAAAACAACATAAAGTTTTATTGCAAAAATTCATTATTTTCTGTAATTACTAAGGAGGAATTTCAATTGTACATAATTCCCAAAGCCAGTTCATCTCAAGGAAGGGGCAGGAGGAATAAGAGAAAGGCATTTAAGGTCACTACAAATTAATTCTATTATTCTTATCATTTGTTTATGACAGTGTGTGCTGCTGTTGTTCTGTACTTTTCTTTAGATATAAAGATTAATTTTAATAGAATAAAATATCAATCTATGAATTAGAAATTTATAATTTAATGTATTCATATCTGTATTTTTTTTAATCTCTCAGTGATTGATTAATTCATGTTAATATACAGTGGGTCACAAAGTATGCATTCAAGGGTTAAATACTATTCCTTGCATAAATTGGATGGAGAAAATTGGACAATATATAAATTTAGCTAGTGAAAATTGATGACAAGACAGTCTAAAAAACACTTGCACCTTTAATAAACTATATACCCATCAACCACAATGATGACTTCTTACTCATGCTGTAGGTAGTAAGCTTGCAGATGTATAGACAAGAGACAAACTGTCAATAGACAAACTGAAAAAAGCAGCAGCACTCCAGATTATTACAGAGAACTGTTTTCCAGCCCAATGGTCACCCTAATATTTTCAATTCAGGTCAATTTCTTATGAGTGACTTACTAAAAGGTAGAACCTAAATTTCTATAAAAGTAGTATCCTCTAGGAAATATCCTATTAAAAATCCAAAGAGAGAGGGAAAACATTAATATATTAATGATTGATATTATAGAATCAGTTGACTTAAAAATGTCATTCATTGATCAATATTTTAAAGAATCACTTAAGTACTGAAATCTAAAATAAGGTGCTGTTAGCACAGATGTTAAATGTGTCCTTGGCAGGAAAAAGAGTGACACATTCAAAAGGATTGACTGAACAGTGGCTAACAACAAACCTACCAAGACATGGGTAGTTTAAATGAATACAGCAAGGATGCTAATGCACTTTAGAGTGTAAGAAACCTTGGTTCAGTAGGATACAATGCGTGTTTGTCAACTGGTTCTGGTGGCAGAGAATAGGGCTCTGATTTGTAATGCTTGCTAATTTCTGGCATGTAAATATTCCCATTATGGCTGATTTTAGATTAACTGTTTTCAATAATCACTTCACAAAATTCCAGATAATTTAACAATTGCGTCTTACAAGCCACTAGAGCCAGCTCCAGGACACCATTAGTCAGAGGGGTAGTGAGAGGGAGCACTTTTAGTGGCTGATAACACACTTTGCAGTTAGTTCCAATCCTGGTTTTGCTAACTATTTGCCTTGCAACTTTAGATGTAACATACGTTTACTGAGTTTAAATTTTGTCACTTGCGAAATGGTACTAATGACATTACTAACTTCATAAAGTTGGTATAATGATTAAATAAGGCGACACATGTAAAACATTTAGAAGAATATCTGACAAAGAGTAATTTCTTAATAAGTAGTATTTATTGCCCATTTATTGCCCATACATGTAAGGCTCCATTTATTATCATGAGAATTATAGCAATTACATTTTTAATGTTTTCGCTTGAGGTGTGCCTGTAATTTTACTCCTGTTAATCATACACTGCTTTAAAAAATAAATTCTCACTGACTTGAAGGTGAAAGATATATCAGTTTTAGTTTTCCAAAGCTTATATAGTATAATATTATAATTTTTCTTTTCTTTTTTTTTTGAGTTGGAGTCTCACTCTGTCGCCCAGACTGGAGTGCAGTGGCCGCTCCCGGCCACCGCAGCCTCCCCTGATGTCTCCGGTGATCCTTCTGCCTCAGCCTTCTGAGTAGCCGGAATTACAGGCACGTGCTACCACGCCCAGCTGATTTTTTGATTTATTGTAGAGATGAGGTCTCGCCAAGTTGCCCAGGCAGGTCTCAAACCCACTGGTTCAGGCAATCCACTCACCTCAGCCTCCCAAAGTGTGGGAATTGTCATCCCAAAGATGAAAACAAACTATAACACCATTTAAAACAATATGATGATTTGTGACAGCCTATATCTCATTATGTTCACTTTTACCCTGATTGTCAAATATTTTCTTTTTGTTTTTGTTTCAGTGTAATATTTCTTCTATGTTCCACAGTTTTGCATTTCTGCATTTTAAAGTTTGAATTTATTTTATAGTATCCTCAATTACATGTAATTATAATGTGTCAACAAATAATTTTCACTTAGAATATCTGTTTTAATTTTCACAATTGTTCTGAATTAAGCATACATTTTAAAAAGTTATTTATTTATTTTTAAAGATGTGGGGTACAATTCAGGCTTAGGTATGCAAATGGTCATTGTACAGGTAAAGTTTGGGCCTGACTTTGGTCCCCACTTTGCCAGGTTTGAGATCAGGTACACTACATTTTGATAGGGATATTGGGGTTTACGGAAGTGAAGTAATTTATCCCAAATTATACAAGTGACAGTGATAGATATGAATCTAGGTCAGTTGAATATTGACTTAGTGATCTACTCAGGATCCAGAATTAGTATAACTGAGTGGGGGAAAAGAAGACCTTTGTAGAGAACCATTAACTCAGGAAGCATGGGTTGAAGCAGAAAATATTTTGACACCACAGTCTGGTGGATAAGCAGTTGAACTCATAAGTATCAAGACAAACTACAACCCCAAGAGTAAGTCATTGGACAAATAAACTACTGATCACAAAGAGTTGAAAGTTGACTTTGTTTTCTGTCAAGAAAAACTTCCACAGCAGATGAGAACATATAAAAAAGTCATGACCCTACTGAAATGATGTTTGGAAAAAAGGTTCCCTTTTGAACATTTCTTTTTCTCTTGGAATAAATGCAAAGACCAGTTGTATTGGGGAATTCTACTAAGAGTCTTCCACTCAGGGTCTGTAATAAGGGAAGACAAAGTGGATTGGGTCAGGAAAAGGTGAAGATTCACTGCAAAATATTTAATGAATAAATAATTAAATATTTCCCAATAACGGGCCAATTTTAATTTTTGAGATCCAATCAGTTACTTTTTCTTTAGTTTAGATAAACCTTATTGTCCCCTGTGGAGAATGTATATAAAAATTACTTAAACTTGTGTGAGATGACACTTAATTTGTACTTGTGAAATTGCTTTAACACCTAAATTGCTATGTGCACCTCAAGAGAGTAATTTAGATATGGCGTGCAGAGTTTTAATAAAAATGAACCAAAATACTTACTTCTTTACAAATATATTTCTAAAATTATAATGGCTATTTTCAGTGGTGCATAGAAAATGCTGTATTTACTTTATTATGTTGGTGTATCTTAAAATTCAATTAAATATCAAAAATAAGATGGATTCAACTAGGACAAATAACTCCCAAACACAATACCATACTATTTTTATGGTCAATATTGGACTGTATGAATAGTCACAGTTGTAATAGTTAGCAATAACAAGTTTTGATATAGATTCTTGTCTTGTACCATGAGATGGATCTGGTTCATGCTACCACTCAATTGACTTTCTCTCATCTATCTATCGATCTATCGATCTATCTATCTATCTATCTATCTATCTATCTATCTATCTATCTACCTACCATCTATTGTCTATCTAACATCTATCTATACGTATGTATATATGCCATTAAAAGTTTAACCAAAAGATTTTACTGCCTATATCGATTCAGATATTGAAACAGAATGTCTCCAGATATAAAAGAGACACAATGTAATAATGCAAGGTTGAGAGCCGGGCTCGGTGGCTCAGCCTGTAATCCCGCGCCTTTGGGAGGCTGAGGTGAGTGGATGGCCTGAGCCTGCGGGTTCGAGACCCGCCTGGGCAGCGAGACCTCATCTCTACAATAATCAAAAAATCAGCCAGGCGTGGTAGCGTATGCCTGTAATTCCGGCTACTCAGAAGGCTGAGG
>NW_007076329.1:12649-17949 GCF_000164805.1 Carlito syrichta
AGACTCCAACTCAAAAAAAAAAAAAAAAAATTAAAAAAAAAATAATAATGCAAGGTTGAAAAGCAAAATAAAAATCTGATAATCTTGAAAACCATAAAATATAACAATTTTACCTTATTGTAAGTGGAACAAATAATGACATAAAATCTTGTATAAAGTAATGGTGGTTAGGGAGTGTAATGTCTAGCATGAAAGTTTACTTCTTTTTTTTTTAGTTTGTTTTAGGTCCAAACTTTACCTGATGATCACTTATGTACCTAACCCTGAATTGTACCCTACATCTTTAAAATTAAAAATGAAATAAAATAGTGACAATACTGATAGGGTTAAGGAAAAGATTAAATGAGATAATACACATACAGAACTGTGCAAAGCATAGTGTGTGTTAAATAAATATTGTTATCATTCTTTAATGCTTTTAACAAGTGCTTGCATTTAGAGGTATTTCCCAAGAAACTTGCTAGCTATTTGCATAAACTTGGTACAAATAATTATTTAAATATGGCAAATTGTATGTAATATTTTCCTTTTATTCTCAATTACTTGTGAAGCATTTATTATTTTTATTCACAGGACATGGCTAATTTTAAAATCCAAGGAATGTATTATTACTTATATCACTGAATAGATGCAGAGGAGTCCATAAATAGGAAGAGAAAAATTGATCTATAACACTAATCATTATATATAAAATACTATAGAAGTCTTTCACAAACTTGTGACCATAATTTATCCTGTAGTATATCTGGGGCCTGTTATATAGTTGCTGACCTTCTATCTCATCATAACCTCCTATATAGCTTCTTGTGATGATTATGTGATTAGACTTTGATTATGTGATTAGAAAGAACCTGACAGCCTCAGAGATGCTGTAGCAGCAATGATTAACAGTAATTTTCTTGAGGATAGGGAATAAAAATCATGTCTGACTTCTAATGTAACTAGAAAGTATGAGATGGCAATTTATATGAATTATTACATCATACTAATGAGAAAATATATATTTACATATTTTAAAAAAGACACTATCCATCTATCTTATTTTCTCTAATCAGAGAAAGCAATATTAATTTTTAGTCTTCACACATATGTTTGCTTATAGTTCACACAGAACTTGGTAATTGTGAAGATGGTTAATCACTGGAAGATTACCTTTCTGGGAATTGTCAAAATGCAGTGTTGGGGTTTGCTGTCTTTCTGGGAGCCTCCCTTACCCACAGGACACAAGGCAAACTCACCAGCCCCATCTGAGCAACCTTATTCTCAGTAGTGAAAGACTACTCACTTTTCTGTGTTTGATTATAAGCTCTATTATTTCTCTGACTACTCAAAAATGATATGAAATTAAAGAAAAAGTACAAAAAAAGAGCCCCAAAAATATCCCCAGTTAGATAATGTTTGCAATAAAACTCTGCCAACTAAGCAATGATTAACTCAACCCATTAGCAATTAAGAGACCCAAGAATGCCCAGTGACCTGCGTTCATCAGACCATAAGTTTCCTTATCTGGATGCTACACCTTGACTCCTTTATAGAGTAATAATTTTCACTCCAATTCTCTCAGCCCTCATGTCACAGAAGCTACATAGGAGTTATAATTTTTGTTCCATTTTTCTACCCAAACTCTCAGTCTCTCAACTCAGAACCTTTCTGGTTATCCACCTTTTCTGCTCCATACTCAGACTCCTGCAGACTGTTAGATTAAATCACACATTTGAGCAGATTGGTGTCATAACACTTTCTAGGAACCCAGTGGTAGCTGGACTCCAATGCTGCTCAGCAATATTATTATGCCTGTTGGTCAACTACCTGTGCTGTTCATCACAGCAGCTACTTTAATTCTTTATTATTCTCTCACAAAATCTACCCTATCGCCAGCATCTTTTCTCTATAGATAATTTCTCCTTCTTCTTCACAGAGAAAATTGAGTCTTTTAACCTAGATTTTAAAAGTTTGCTTTTCTTCTGACATCTACATGGGCTCTAAGTAGACTCTCGTATCTCCCAATAAATGCATAGATAGATCACTTTTCTTACCTAGTATCTCTGTTTAGCTATTATCTTATCTTTCTCTTTCACTTTATAATCATACTGTTTAGAAATAGGGTTAAATTCACTGACACACTTAGCTTCTCATTTTAAATTTTAATCTACTGTAAACTGACTTCTACACTCATTAACTTTACTGGGAATGTTCTTGCTAAGTTCTTCAACTGGCTTCGAAATGCCTAAGCCAAGAAAATCTTTTCAACCCTCCTTGAAGTCTCTATGGTACTTGTATTTATTCTTAGAGATATAAGTCATTTGTGTTTCTACTATAAAGATTACACTTTAACTGTAAAAAATTTACTATATAGAAAAGTGAGAAGAGGAAAAATATATACATATATTCACTACCCATGTTAAAGCAATGTTTAATACTTTCATATATTTATTTTGGCATGTTTTTCTATGTGTATGTAGGCATTCTATATATGTGAACTTTGTGCTTTTTGTTTAACATAATATAAATATTTCTTAACATTATTAAAATTCAAAAATAGATATTACCAACTGCATGGTATTCTATTATATAAAATGATTTACTTAATTTTTTCCTAGAAATTGGACATTTCAGTTTTGCATGATCATTTTTCCTTTATAGTTGTATAATACTTTACTTTGTTAATCAATGTATTTTTTCCTTTAATTTTTAGTTCCTGTGAACAATGGAGCACTGCCAAATTGTCTCAAAAGGAAAAAAAAGAACATCTTTTTAGCATTTGCCAATTTCTGTAGTGCAAATGATCCCACCATGGTTAATTTCAATCTCCCAACAAAATGTCACTAAATGCAGAGATAGAAATATTCAATCAGAATCTGTCAATAAATTCTTGGTCCATCAAACCACAGCCAGTAGTCCTTCTACCACTATTCAGGCACCAGAGCTACCTACATTTGCTGCATCAAAATCAGAATGAAAAAAAACCAAACTGACTTTGAGATTCCTAAGTTTAGGGTCTGGTAAAAAGTGATTGAGTCTCTAAAACCAAACGTGATACAGTAGTTGTGTTGTGTGCAAGTTTTCTAGGGTCCTACAGATTTTGATTATAGATATTAATCTATATCAGAGCTTTATAGGGCTTTACAGATTCTCTAACAGTCCAGCATGATATATAGCAAGAATAGTTTCCAATATGACCTAAAGGACAAAGTCTGAGAGGTAGAAACACTGAAATGATCCTTTTAGGACTTAGGGAAATAGCAATGATCTGGAGCAATAACTGTAACTTGGACAATACAGGCATCTCAGACAATACAGGCATCTCAGACAATGCTGGCAGGAATAGTTGATAGTGATCACTGATAGATAACTTCTTGTTTCAGCATCTTGGTGTATAAAACTTAGATACATCACTATGGAAGTTATAGGAGTGTGAGCGAGGGGAAGATGGAATTAAATCAAATTTACTTTACAATGCCTAGACAATAGAAACTCAAAAATAAATAAAGTTCAATTTTAGAAAAATAAAGAAAGTTGAATTTCTTGTGTACATCAATTTCTATAAATAATTCTTCTATGTGTACTTTGGTAAATAAATTTTCTTCTACATCTCCAATTAATTTTTTAAAAATGAATTCGTAGCAAAGGAACTGAACTTTCAAAGGAAATGAACAATTTTAAAGCCGTAGAAATGTATGAAAAACGGTCTCACAGAGTAGGGCAAGCAACTTTGAATGGATTCAGCATTATAACTGCATACCCACCAATCTCCCCTTACCCCCACCCAAAAGCAGCTAGAGAATGCTGATACTGAAATAGATAGCATGGTATATCCAACCACATTCTGGGAGTCTTCTATTTAAAATTGTTTGTTTATGAATATGCAGTCAGAAGTACATTACTTTCTTGAACAACCAGCAAAAATTCTCTTTTCTAGAATTGTCCTTTCATTAGAGATCTCTTCTGATGATAACTGTTGCTTTTTACTTTGTAGTCAAAAGTTTCTTGTAACTCATGAAACATATGGGCAGTGCTACCTTCTGACCTTCTGACACAAGAGAAGTTACTAGAACACTTTTGGCAGGGAAGGGATCAACCATGGTCTCATCAGTCCTCACAGACCTAGCTTTATGAGCATCCATGTTCTAGAGGGATTCTCCAGAAGGGTGGGGGTTAATGCAAATAAGTAGTGGTCTCCAAAGGAGACTGAACAGAGTTGACTGTATTCTGATAAATTGCAGAGCACAGTAGATTTTTGTCTAATGAAGAGTCCCAAGCCTCTGCCAATAAGACTTTGAACTTTTTTCCCTTAGTTTATTTATGTTTTACTTTGAAGATGTGGGGTACAATTCAGGATTAGGTATACAAGTGGACATCATATAGGTAAAGTTTGAGCCTCCCTTTGATCCCCACTTTGCCTGGTTTGAGATCAGATACCCTGACTGATGTTGTGTCCTCACTCCACCCAGGCAGTATCCCACTACTGCCAATCCCTTTCTTATAGGATTTGAGTCTTGATTCAAAGTACAATGGAGAAAGTTCTGCAACGTTTTAAAGCAGGTAATGAGATTATGAGACCTGTGTTTTAATATATTACTGTAGCTGCTCTTTGTAGAACAACACGGAATACTGTCAAGAGCAGAAGGAAAGCGACCCATTGGTGAGACTCTTGCTGATGAGAGATGATGATGGTGGCTGAATGGATACTGCTGGTGATGTGGAATCTACCTTGGGAAATTTTCATTGTCTTTTAATGTTTGACTGATTAAAGGTCTATAAATATTCCTAGACAATTGTGTTTAAATGTGGTTACAACTTTCAATTCAAAAATTGTCAGATACAGCCTACTAGTTTTAACTGTAGCGTTTCTTTTTGGTGTTTCATTTGCTTTGAATTATTGTTTAAGCTAGTATCAAATTTGTATTATGCCACTGATAGAGAACTACAAAAATGCCCCCTAAAAGGAATTCTATCAATGGTAAAATTTTAAGTCAAAATTGAGCAGGAATTGGAGTACCTAAGTAAAAGAATACCAGCATGGAAAAAGTATTCAATATTCTAAGACATGTAACTGGTCCAGAGGGACCATTTTTAAAAAGATTTATTTATTGTCGTCAAATGCATATAAGATAAAATTTGTCATTTTAATTATTTTTAAGTATACAATTTGGTGGTATAGACTACATTCACAATGTTGGACAACCATCACCGCAATTTCCAAAGCTTTTTTTTTTTTTGGAGTAGGAGTCTCACTCTGTCGCCCAGACTGGAGTGCAGTGGTCGCTCCCGGCTACCGCAGCCTGGACCTGCTGGGCTCC